>NC_092078.1:3067500-3102500 GCF_039877785.1 Chaetodon trifascialis | reverse complement strand
TGTGAAAATTGCGTAAACGTGACACTTTGGGGAAAAATAAATCTATGTCATAGATTTAAAGTGAGTCTATGAACAGCCGCCCGCCACAAGTGCCAATTATGGGATCATGGTAAATGTTAAAACATAGTGTCAGAGTGGCACAGAGTCATAAAGTCCGACTCTGTGTTATCAGTCTCACAACAGCATCTTCTTAAAGTTTGCTAACGTTAGCTAGCGTCGTATATCCAGTGTACCATTCAGGCCAAACCAGAGCTGTAGCACCAAAACCCCCGAAGGTATCAGTGATGAGAGATGGGATGCTGGGGGATGATGCTGACTGCTGCAACACAGCCGAAGTCAGATACACAGCATTATGTAGCTAACATTAGCTAACATTAGCCACCACAAGCTACTGGTCATCCCTTCAGACTGTACAATAAAAAGTGGACGGAGCTCCTGGGGATGAAAAGTGAAGCCAGTGTGGAAGCAGTTCTCTTCCTACTTCTCATTTTATTCCTAAATGCATTGCTCATGTGGGCAGACAGCATCATGGGTAAGGACGATGGCTGCTGACACATCCGCTGTCACAAAACAAGGCTGCGGGGATGAAAGGAAAGGAAGCGAAGGACGAACACGTGTGAGGAGGAGATCATCTGTAATTTAAAAATTCAAAGCAGTGCGCTCCAGGCGACGCTTCCTCACGTGCAGTTTGAGGAATAAAGAAGTCCACCTTCGCTCAGCCTTGACTGGGGCTCCTCTGGCGCTGTGGTTAATGTTACTGTCTCCACCCGCGTCCTCCGCAGGCTTCAGCTGTAGTTTAACAACGGACGGTCCGACCGCAGAGACTCCACAGATATCCGAGCGTTGTCAGCTGCTACCTTCACGTCTGCGTGTGTGCTGTTCGGCCTTTCTCGTCTCGGTGTCTTTGATCAAACGCACACACGCCAGTTTCCGGCGTGTGCGACTCATGTTTGGTGACGCCTTCGCTGCCTCTCCACCTTTATACACATACATTTGCCAGTGTGTGTGCGCGCTTGTGTAATGTCTCTGCAGCATCTCTAATACACTCTGACCGTGGACGCTCCACAGATTGGCCGTCGTGTCATCTTCCCTCTCTGGTGGTGAAAAGCAGACCGTCCCTCACACAAAACCAAGCTCACTTTGGCAGAACTTCTTCATTATCTGGTGCAGGACGCAGTTCATCAAAGGCAGCGAGTTTAATATCCGGTTCAAGAGGACATCAGTGAAGGACGAGCTCAGGGGTTTGTCCTGCTTTGCATCTGTAGCCATGTTCCCAGATCTTAAGCTGAGACCAGACCACATGATATTTTTGTCTCTGATGCTCGTCATGTCTTCATCAGGTGACCGAGGAGATTGCACGTATGTCCCCGACCAATCACCTCACATCTTATTTGACTTCACGCTCGAGTTCAGAGGTCATTGGGGAGGCGGGTGAAGGACCGTGTGTGACGCTGACTGTTTATACCTGCGTACATTTTGCAAAGGGTGCAGTGGAGCTGTGCTGCAGCGCTTTACGGGCTCGATCACACGTTTCATTTTATTTGCGAAACATCACAAGGAGCTCAGTTCCAAACCAGCTTTTCACACGACCAAACGTGCTCTGTCGTAAAAGTGGATGTTCAAGAGCTCCAATTCTGGTCCTGAACGTAAACCGTCCTCGGGCTGACGTGAACCTTTATGGCTGATTGATGAAGTGATCGTGTTTGTCAGCAGACAAAGCGCTCGGCTACCTTCGCTCTCTGCTCTGCTGAATCCAGACGTGGCGTCCAGCTGAAATGAAAACGCCCGCACTGACCGTTCTCTTACCTCGCACTAACGACTGTTATTGTTCCTCAGCTGGCAAAACTCACGTTTTCAGAGGAGGCATCTGAGAAATTTCGCCCACCTGCGTTTCCTTAAGCGGCGATGTCTTGGCGAAGCGAGGCGGCTTTTTGAAACCGCGACATGAAAGCACCCGGCGCAGACGTGTGTGTGTGTGTGTGTGTGTGTGTGTGTGTGTGTGTGTGTGTGTGTGTGTGTGTGTGTGTGTGTGTGTGTGTGTGTGTGTGTGTGTGTGTTAATACGTGCACTCATTTTATCAACGGCGCTGTTTTACAAGCACATGAACATGATAAACACCAGCAGGAATGTGTGTGTGTTCGTGTGCGCTATAAAGCGATCGAGGAATGTGCTTTCACTCGTTAATGAGGTTCATCAAAACGGTGAGGCGTCAAGAAACGAGCCTCTTCACACGCGAGGCGAACAAACGAGGATGAGGAGGGTTTTTTTATGTACACGAGCACCGCGAAGGCAAATTAGTTATTTCCATTAAGTCATTCATGAAAATTAAAGCAGCATAAATTTGTTTTTTTTGGAGGCAGAAGTCCAAAACAAGCTGCACAACATTCACATGTTTGACAACGTCAGCAAGCAGCTTCACGACAGAGCAGCTCTGTTTGGTCTCCACCAACTCCTGATGGACATATTTAGTCCTTTAGTAGCTAAATGCTCCACTACGTTCACCAGCTCTTTGCTAACTCTGTCTACCTGCACAGGACAGGCTGCACACAGAAGGCTTATCAGAGGTTTTTGGTTGAAAAGGATGCTGATGAGAGCGGTGACACTGAACCAAAGGCTTTACCAAAGCTGAGCAGGAATGTTAGCTTTGTACGTTTCTGCACACTGCACAGATTTGTATGATTCATATGTATCATATAATCGTTTCGACAACAGCTAACAGGTACATTAGATGAGTTTTTCCTAATCAGAAGGAGGCGATGGCGGGTGTATGCCAGCAAGGCAAGACGACTGCCTTTTAAATGAAACGTCACCTTTTCCAGCCATGTTTGCTTCAACAAACGCAGGTATTTTAGAGCCAAAACAGGATCTCTTCCTAATCTAGAGCTGTGCTAGAGACCTAAACCACAGCACTGCCACAATATAAAGCTGAAAACTGACACATAAAGACATGCAGAGTTTCAACTTATCCACAAATGCACAATGCCAACATCTACTCTGCCGATTGGTTGAAAGGCGCTGGGTGGACGTACCTGCAGGCCGGCGGCGTCAGGGAGACTTCAGCTGCAGCAAATTCAACCCTGAAATGACAGCAAGTGAAGAAACATTACGTGACGTCGTCTTTGTGACAAATACAGCGTGCATCAAACAAAACGACACGTGATGGTGATGTGTTCAGGGGAACGGCGAGGGAGAGGGTTTTCTCTCTGAGACTTCCATTTTTGGTCAACTGAAGTCGACTAAAACAACCTTTTCTTTTATAAAGTAATAAAGATGAATGTTAACTGTGGTCCAGTAGCATTCTCAGACATTTGGAAGATGTTTTTCATACCAGACAAAAAAAAGAACAGCAGTTAAAGAGGTTTAAAACAAAGCAGAACATGGAGAGCTACGAGGGATAAAGAGCAGAGAGCTCTGGCAGACGTGAAGTAACCGAGTTAGCGCAAATTAAAAAAGACGTTTTTCCTTAATTGAAAGGAATGTAAACTGGGGATTCAACAAAAATGTACCGAGAGCAAATAGGATGAGACGGAGGGGAGAAAGACGAGATTAATGTCGAGCGTCGTCCACGAAACAGAAGGTAAGGACGGAGAAGACGACGGGATTTACAGGAGCAGAGGAAGAAAAACGAGATTAAGGAGAAAGAAGACAGAGCGGAGATTTACTGATCGGAGGTAAAACTGAGCTTTTCTTTCCAGATCTGAAAAGTTTCTTCTTCTTGATTCCCCATGACGGCGGTAAATCTCCAACTCCACGTTACGCCTGCAGTGTGTGTGTGTGTGTGTGTGTGTGCGTGTGTGTGCGCAGTCCATATAAATCTACGGCGTGTTTTCTTTTGCTCTGCTCGAGTGGAATATTTTTCTAATGAGTGTTTCATTTCTGACTCTGACCGTCACACGGACACACACACACACACACACACACACACACACACACACACACACACACACCCCATCAGAGACAAGCATATGGAAATGAAATCAAATGGGAGACAGAGGGCTTGCAGAGGCCAGGGGACACACGCACATGCACATGCACACACACACACACACACACACACACACACACACACGCACACACACACGCACACACACCACGTTCACTCATGCTTTGATCTGCAGTGTATTTGTATTTATTCTCTTTTCACTGCTCACGCACGCACGCACGCACGCACGCAAACCCAAACTCGTGCGCATTGAGCACACACTCACACACACCTCTTGCCTCGCCGCCGCCCACCTCGCACGCGACCGCAATAACACGCCTCCCCCGGCGGACGAGACATGGATGGAGGACGTCAAAACAAAATCGGCGAAAACAGCACAAACATCTGTGTGTCACACTTCTCCTGGCGACTTCGTGCATGTCAACATACTGTGTGTGTGCGAGAGTGCAGAAGAGACACGCATGTTCCTACTTGTGTGTGTGTGTGCGTGTGTGTTTCATCTGTGAGCATCAGCACAAAAAACAGCATTGATGCCAAAACCAAACATCCAGGTTTCATAACAGTTTCAGGAAGACATCACAGGTTGTGACCTCCGTCGCCCTCCTCTATCTCTGCGCTCTGTGTGTGTGTGTGTGTGTGTGTGTGTGTGTGTGTGTGTGTGTGTGCGTGTGTGTGTGTCATCAGATAGTATCTCTGATCCTTTATCGCTCTGGTTTTATTGTAAGCGGCTGCAGATTCACCTGCCAGACAACACGTTCATTCAGCCTCAGTAACCTCTTGGCCTTCGCTTCACCCGTTGCTTCAGCCAGAGAGAAACAAAGAGGAAGATGAGGAGGAAGATTACAGGGAAGTGCCAGGATTTCCATGCACTGCTATGCTACTGTGAGTTTTTGGCAAGTGATATTTGGCGAATTCCTTCAGCCAAAACAGCATGAAGATCGACGAGGGCGGGCAGGTTGAGCACAGGCTCAACTACGGTGGCCCCGAGAGGCAAAACATCACAGGAAACACATTTTAAAAAGCAAACACACACAGTATCCAATGATATGCTGAGAATTTTATCTGACATCATGTCTCAGGCACCTCACGACAACCACAACTCTTCCTTCACCCAGAAGTGACGAAGAACAGACAAATGTCGACTGAAAATTAGAGAAAATTGTTGAGATTCAGTCATTTAAAGGAACAGTTTGACTGCTGGGAGTTAGCAGAGATGACTGACACCACATAGCCACAGCTAGCAGGCAATTAGCTTAACATGGAAACAGCAAGATCACGTCCTTTAAAGCCACAACTTGCTTACACAGATTACACCAAGATCTCATGCGTTCATTAGTGGAAGGCTAATTTTGTTAGCTTTGGACAGCGCCAGGCAGGCTGGCTAATCTAAGCTAACGGTCTTCAGGCTCTAGCTTCGTATTTAGCGCACAGACATGAGGCTGGTATCAATCTTCTCATCTGTCTCTGTGCAAACAGGACAGTAAGTGTATTTGTCAAAATACTGAGCCATGTCTTTAAGACAAATGATGGCGTTTCATGTCCCAGACTGCTGCTACAGCTCCGGTGGGGCCCACAGATCTTATCCGGGCGCTCTCATATCAAAAGATCGCAGTTCAAAGTTGATTTGATTTGTCAGGAGCTGGTTTTCAGTTCATCAAGGGACAAAAAAAAACCTATTAAAGTTCGTGATCTATTGTGTCTCTTGCGGCCTCGTTCACCAGTTGTTATGCACTCGTAAATGTCTGCAGATCCGCTGAGAAAACAAAATGCCTGTTAGGATTTCAACACGGCTTTGTGTTCCCGGCTGATTCAATCTGCCCTGTTTGCTGTAGATTTCTCTGCCTGATACAAGTGGGCACAATGTGTTTTATACACAATAAACAAACCTTTATATTTAGTCTGCCAGCTTGTTGTCGTTGAGAGATGTTTTGCTAATGTGAGGCTTCAGTAGAAACTCATTGTCAGTGCTGGAGGTTTATTTTCGGGTTGTGTTTGTGCGTCTTTTCTGATGTGGATCACATCGCTATGCCGCTCTCTTTAGGTAATCATGTTTTTACTTAAGTCTGTTTACACATGTTGACGTTAACGTCTTTGTCAGCACAACTGGATCAATAGGCTCATCGTTCCCATAAATCTTTAAAACATATTAGTCACTTCCACGCTGACATTTGGGGACGCGCCAACACTGCTACGCCCAACAGGAAGACCAGGACGAACAAACAAGGCAGGACAAACAGGAAGTTACCATCCGGTCTGCCTGCGGGGCATGTCTGTTGGCCTTCTTTGAATTACTGCGCATCAGGTTTTTTTTAATTTGTTTTGACCTTTTTCTGGTCTTCAAACAACAGGATTTAGGTGATGGGCTCCATCTTCTTCCTCTTCATCACAAGCAGCGCTCCAATGAGCAGTCTGCTTTGGGGTTAATTCACATGAGGACCAGCTGTTGGTGTTTTTTCCCCTCATGTCGTTCAGATAGCGTCGACCGCTGGACGGGCTGCGCAGCCCGCGTCATGCTAGCTGTAAAGACGTTAGCTGGAAGCCATCTAGAAACGACGTGTGTGTTCAGATCAGCCTCTGACTGATCTCACAACTCCGGCTTCTCTCCCTTTTCTTCTGGAGGTTGTGCTGAGAGCAGACATCCCAGAACTACGTCTGTTTCCTGAGATCTCAGCAGTTGACACGGCCAGAGCTGCAAAACAAACTGGCCAAAAATCTCCTTGAAAACACGCTAAAATGATGCATATCATGTAAAAACCTCTCCGAGCTCAGTGGTGGCGGCAGCTCAGATAAGATGGCCGACGTTGTTAAGGACAGTCTAAACAGTCCGACCTCGGCTGGCAGGAGTTCATGAACTGGAAGGAGTCTCGTCGGTCGATGCTTCCCGTCTGTGCTGGTTCAGATCTCAGACCGCAGATCGGCCTCGCAGCCCAGAGAACATGTTCAGCTTTCGTTGTTTCTCTGTCTGCAGGACGGTGATGAATATTTTGGAGGCAAGCTGTTTTTTCGCTGCCAAATTTCACGGGTTTCATTCCTCCTTTACCTTTCCGTCCCTTCTACATTAATCCCATATATCCTCCATCTTTTCATATTTTCTGCACACACGCAGCATCACTCGCTCTTTCTCAATCCTCATTCTGACACCTCGGAGGATCGCTCTTACACAGCACCCTCAGCGTGAACTCTGCTGGCAGAAGAATGACTCAGGTGTTTTTCCATACACTATATATATGTGTGTGTGTGTGTGTGTGTGTGTGTGTGTGTGTGTGTGTGTGTGTGTGTGTGTGTGTGTGATCACTCAGCCTGCGAAAATGATTTGTGCAAATGAACCATGTGTCCTGAGTGTGTATGTGTGTGACAATACAGTCCTGTTTGTTTGCAAGGGAGTTTGGGAATGTGTGTGTGTGTGTGTGTGTGTGTGTGTGTGTGTGTGTGTGTGTGTGTGTGTGTGTGTGTGTGTGTGTGTGAGAGAGAGAGAGAGAGTCAGGTGTCAAGTTTAGCCCCCGATCGACCCAACCTGGGAATGATCTAGTCTCAGCAGGGGAAGCCAAAGCTGCTCCTCTGTGTGTGTATGTGTGTGTGTCTGTGTGTCTGTGTGTGAAGGTGTTTTACGTGTTGTATCCGTGTGTGTGTGTGTGTGTGTGTGTGTGTGTGTGTGTGTGTGTGTGTGTGTGTGTGTGTGTGTGTCTCTAACCCAGGGATGACTCACAAACCATCTGGAGGCCAGATGCAGGTTAGAAAACTACTCTCTCTCTCCTCCCTCCTCCCTCCAGTTGCTGTTAGTTCCCTTAGTTAACCCATGAACTTTGACCTCCGTGCTGTGGCATGGGTGTGTGACTTCAGGCTGGTGTGTGTGTGTGTGTGTGTGTGTGTGTGTGTGTGTGTGTGTGTGTGTGTGTGTCTTCCTAGCTGAGTAAACGGCGAGGTTGTGACCTCTCTCAGGGGTCGTGAACTCTCCCTCGGTGACCTCTGGAGTTCAAGTTCACTAATTGACCCCGTTCCCGCTCAAACGGCCTCCATCTTTCTCCACCTTCCTCCCTCTTTCTCAGCTCCACCTCGTACACTGATTAATGCTGGGAAACAAGACCCTGAGCTGTGTTTGAGGCTCGTCTCTGAGGCTGAAAGTCTAAACTGTACCAACACACACAGGAATATGAGATGAGACTGAACATATACATCCCTAAAAATCCACAAATATCACAGGGACAGCGTCATTGTTATATTAAGAAACAGAATCAAACTTGGCTTAAATTCACTGAAAACTGAAAGCCAATTAAGTCTCATCAAATATACTAAATTACCAGTTTGGAGAGTGTGTGTGTTCATGTTTAAGGCCAATTCAAAGTACATGTACATGTGTAAAAAAGCCTGTCTGAAGTATTTCGTCTTGCGCTCGGTTAGCGGTGCGTACTCAGCCCAACAGGACTTTTAGGCTGACCACAGGATGTTCAGAGAGCCATCAGAGGGGCAAAGAGAAAGAAAAAAGAGGAGAAAGGAGAGCTGGGGTGTTGTTGATCTGATAGCATCATGGATCTTAGACCACACTCGACCAATAGCGGCTGGAAGCTGAGCTCATACGCGCAGATGAATATCTAGAGGAGTGTGGGAAATGTGAGTTCAGTGGCTTATGTTTCATAATAAATGTCCCATGTCTGACTTCAAATGAAGAAAGTCATCTTCGGGCTTCCCACAGTACAGACACAGGTATTAGTGCATCAGTGGGGGAAGAGGACAGGTACATGCAGGTGATCTCAAAACAACAGGAAGTGAGTAATTGTGGTTTGTTGAGTAAATGTTTTATATAGTCTGGCCTGCTTATCAAGACGGTCAGCAGCTCATGGAGGCAATTAAGCCCTGAGCACCTGATTGGTGCAATTAGCATCAAAAGGTGTACACACGCAGACATGATACACAGATTTATAGACTCAGTGTCACTGTGGCACATGTGGACTATTATTAAAATAGCATTAATGAGCACAGAGCAGGTTAGTCCAACAGCTGATTGAGGTGGAGTTAGTTTAAACTTTATATACTGTTGGATGGTTCAGTCAGTACATGACAGACGTTCAGGAGACCAGGGTCCCCAGATAATAAGATATAATCCTGTCTGTGTGACTCCCTTTGGAGACAATGTGGGAACTTAATGAGCATAATGTCTTAAGCACAGCCGCGATGTTTCCGCGGCGTCAGAACAAAGACGATGTTCCACAGCGGTAACACGCAGGCCGCCGCAGGCCATTCTTTGGAGATCAAACACGTGTTTATTTGCTGTCAATTATTTCTCCAACAACACCAACCCCAAGCCTTACCAGTAAATCATCAAAATAACTGGGTGAGTGTGTGTGTGTGTGTGTGCCCTACCAGTAAACCAGTAAAACACCAACATAACAAGACAACAGGGCTGGAAATCTGACTATTGTTCAGCCAAATGTTCTGATTTCACCCCCGGAGAGGCTTAGTGTGAGCACGGGCTGCCAGGCCTGTTTGATTGATTCTGGTCTGTGTGTGCGTGCGTGTGCATGTGCGTGGGTGGGTATCCAGGGGTTATTAGGGTTCAATCTGATTGGCCAAAAAGTCTCGATCAGAGGAGCAGAGGAGAAAAGACTAATTACTTTCTTAAATTTGTTAATTAGACCTGAGAGGTAAAGTCAGAGTGAAGCGTATGTTTCCTCCGTAAGTATCACAGGAAGAAGAAAGTTTTCACCTAGAATCTTTTCCTAAACTCACATCCTCCTTTCAAGTGAAAACCAGTTTCCTCTGATCCTCCAAACATGTAAAAACTTCCCTTCAAACTTCACGACAACTCTCTTGTCATCACCGTCCCTAAGAGTTCCACGGGGTGCTTTTATTTTGAAGGAGGAGCAGAGGGGAAACAGCTGGATCGTATTCATCAATATGCATGAACTTTGGTTTTTCTCGCTATGTGCACATATACAAACAAAAGCTGAGCTGAAACAAACCACAACACAGCCGCTAACTGCAGCCAGACTCCAGTTGAGTACGTTACAGTTACCTGCTGTGAGGAGGATGTTTGCTTCTCTGGACACTGTTCAGGCCTGCTCCTTGAATTTTGTGGAAATTTTTCTTTTTGAATGACAGATAAGAGCAGAGGGAGAGACAGGGGTTGGGAATCAAACCAGTGGATACACAAGCACCTCGACCGGCCGAGCCACCGGCACATCCAGATGTTTAGGTGAACAACGAAGCCAACGTGGACGAGCAGCGCTTTAAAGATAGAAGGTCCACAGAGGAAAAACAAAGCCGAGCCTCCTCTGATTAATCCAGCGTACCACATGGAAACGAATGATCCGTCAGGCCTCAAGAGCCGAATCCGTTTTGAATTAGGGGCAGAATGTAATGTTGAGTGTGAAAGGAACACTATGTGAACGCAGTGTCAAGACGACATGTTACACAGTCAAAGAATGCAGTGTGGCATCAACGCAATGTGGCTTCAATTTAACGTAAATGCACCGCAGCGTGAGTGGAACACGACCTACAATGAAATAAGGCAACAAGAAAACACAGCGCTGCACGAACACCGACCTCACGGCCAACAATTCTCGCTTCCTGCAACGTTCACCACCAGAACGTCAACACTTCTGGCCTCCGCATCGCAGCATATGGAAACACTACGCGCAGCAGCGGCGCTAACGGTAGCCACCGGACGCGAATCCAGAGGGAAATATTTGTCCAGTAGGAGCAATTTCAAACAATAAATAAGCATAACGACACATTATTATATTATGTAGATAATATTGCTGACTCGTGCCCAAACAGGAGGGAGCAGAGCACCACAACCTCAGACTTCGGGGTCCTGACTGTCGTCCCAGCTGCGTGTTGAAGGTCCTGGTCTGATGAAGAACCACGTCTCGAGATGCAAGTCTGAGGTTCCCAAACTGGACACTCTCATCATCCCGCCAACAAGCACCGAAAACATGTTTGCCTGTGTGCCGAGAATTTGGGCACAGCTCTCGCTTTGGTTCGCAAAGGACCGGATGACTTGCAGGAACGACCCCGGTACCCCACAGTCCCACTGTACCCACCACAGGGTTCCCTCAGGGACACGACTGTAAGCCTTCCCCAAGTCCACAAACACATGTAGATGGACTGCCAGGTGGTTCAAAGTCTTGACAGTTGTAGAACTGCGAGTGGAAGCAGTTTTACTGATTGCTGTCAATCTCAAGAATGAGAGCTACGTCTTCAAAGACAATACCGATGAAACTACGCAGCAGAGATAACGTTAGCGCTCGCTCTCTCTCCTGCAGGCTGAGAGATCAGCTCTCCTTCGCCTCCTTCATGCAAACATCAAACACATTTGAGATTGTTGTTGTTGGTGGAGGTGATTACACAAACAACAGTTAGCTCTACAGCTGAATACTGGGGCGTCCATTTAGAGCTACAAGCAAACAACAGGTGTCTGGTTGTACTGTCAAGTCGCAGGATGTTGATCCACAGGGGAAACGAAGGCGATGTAGCATTCAACGTGCAACATGAACCAAAGTCACCAAGCACAGAGCAGCGTATGCAACATTTGCAGAAACAAACATAACGTATGGACGGCGTAACATAATGGCAACACACTGAAACGTAAACAAATGTCACTGTTTACACGTTTGACCACCGGGGAACATAAATGTAACGTAAACACGTCCCAATGTGCAGTTCAAACAAACCGAGTGCAATAATCTGAAACAGCTCGTCGAGTAACGCTCGCCGCTTCCCTCTGTGACTAACGGGAGCAGCACTGATTCACGGGAATTATGGGAAGACATCCTTTTCACACTAAGATGGACAAAACTGATGTTTTATTTTACAGCGGAGTCAGAACCCAATGAGCACGATGATCACTGTGTGTTTAATATTACTGTAATCTTAATCAATCATATTAGTGAATCAGCGGCGCAGTCACCAGCAGCTGTTTCGTAACGCTGGGATCTCTCTGACATTTCCATGAACCAGCGCTTGATGTTCTTCAGATGAACGGAGGAGAGGACGAGGGGAGGGATGAAAGACGGGCTCGCAGAGAAACAATAGGAATCTGCCAGGCAGATGTCTCGCTCGCTCTTTCCCAGTGCTCGAGCTGGAAGTGAGGGTCTCTCCGGTGTGTGTGCAGCGGTGTCCCTCAGAGACACGAGGATGCTCCGAAGTGTCCGAGCTGGCGGGAGCTTCCGGTGAATCCGTTGCGACACTCTGAGCCCGTCGTGACACGCGAAGCACACCCACGCACGCGATGCATTTAACGGTGTGAAGTCATCGACAGTAAGGTCGTGCTGACAGTGACGACTTTGTGTGGGCGAGGGTGTGTGTGTTTCAAGGGTAACACCTAATGCAACTCCCCTGTGTGTGTGTGTGTGTGTGTGTGTGTGTGTGTGTGTGTGTGTGTGTGTGTGTGTGTGTGTGTGTGTTTGAGATGGAAAACTAGTGCTGTTGCGACACCACCAGTAATCAAGCTAACAGGATGAGTTATTCAGCTCTGCTGTGGATTCGTGTGGTTGAGCTTCTTTATACTGTTTGCTGGTTTAATCCATAAGATCATCATATGTTTGCAGCGCGGCCGTCCTGTGAGAAGCACGTATCTCTCAGAAAAACAGCCTGTTTTCAGCTTTATGACAATGCTTTTCCAGCTGATCTTTACAGAGTTTGTGTAGCTGAAGGATGAGGAGAAGCTTCTCCAGACATAAGGGAACACTTCACCCTCCAGTTTAGCACAAACACTCAAAATCAAAACGAGATCTCAGCGTTTATCTCAGACGTTGTGGCCTGTGCTGACCGCAGCGCTATGAGCCTGAGCCTTGGCAGCGATCAGTGATGCATTTGATTTTACTCTTTACTTTAAGCTTTGGATGAGGCACAGGTGAGGCTAACACGCATCATCTATTATATGTTACTGTGTGATGAAGCGGGGGTGAAGACTCACATTTCTGTTGATTTCAGAGCTACTGCCAAACCTTAAAGGTGATCTGGTGTCAATGCACGAATCAGGCGCTTTGTTCGGCACAGCGCCAATGATCGCTGCGGTTCTACTTGGATCGGAGCCAGACGATCAGGGGTGAGCGGTGAAAGTCTCAGTGTGAACAGAGAGCCGGCAGATTGGCTGGATTAATAATCTCACTGATGGACGAGTGGGTGGGTAAACGGGGGAAAAGACCCTGATGTGTGCCACACAGAGGACTGTGTGTCTTCACTGAGCCTCATCTTTGTGCTTTTCAGTGGGTATTTAAACACAATGACGGAGGTTGCTCTTGCTCTGCTTCTAAAAAGACAGATTTCATGTTTTGATATTTGTTGCAAAGCTTTCAAAAGCACTGCAATAAACGCTTCAGCAGTCACGTTCTAATGCCTGGTTTATGTTATGCAATATGAGTGAAGAAAGCCTGCTTGAGTCCTTCCAGATGCATTTCACTTCGACAGTGACAAAAATGACATTCTATTCATCTCTTCTGATCAATAAATCCCCTGAAAGACCAAATCAAATCCAACGTTGGACTGATCCTACCGTGACGTGTTGAGTGTCTTTCTGATTTACCGTCTTCCTCTGTGCCACAGAGCTCCTCTGTAGTTCAAAAACTATTAAAAACACATCATCGAGCCGCTCTGATGCTCTGGGTGAAATGTTCCTTCATTACCACGAACACACACACTGTAAATACTCATTAGAGCACCAAATGTGCTTCATCCACAGCTGTGAACGGTCAACAAATGCACTATTTCCTCTTGTTTGAGCAAACTCCGCTGGGCGCTATCACTCTAATATATACAGCATATATCTGACATAATTTCTGGACTAATCTGCCACTAAAAATAGTCCCAGACAAACGTTAGATCCTCCGGTTTGAGTAAGAAACACCACTGATTTTAGGGATTACTCTCACTGATCACAGTTGGGTAGTTTTGTTGATGTTATTTGGAGGAACAGTCAAGGTTGTTCCTGACCTTTGAGGATTATAATCTACTCAACATCAGTGGAATCAGAAAGAGGAAAACTGGAGCCACGTAGAAGAAACGTCCAGCATGAGTCAGGAAAAAGACAAACACCCCCTGTGGGAAGAAAGATGTGTGATGGTCTACATGCTCCGAACTCGAGCTGATTGGGGCAATTTGCAGTTTCAGCTCAGATCCTATAACACACACACACACACACACACACACACACACACACACACACACACACACACACACACACACACACACACACACACACACACACACACACACACACACACACAGCTGATGATGTGACTGAGTGATGTATATTTATGTATCAGACAGCAGCGTAAATCATCTGTTGAAACGCCGATCACCGCCATGAAACGTTATGCAGATATCCATGTTCCCTGGCGTACGAAGCCTCCTGACTTCGGTGGTCACCTGACTTCTCCTCCAGGGCCACCATTCGGTTGACGTTTGCAGTTCTGAGTGAAATATCTGGACAACCACAGGAAGGACTGTGCTGTAATTTGTTGTTTATTGTCCTATCTTTGGTGCAGCGCCATGATCGGGTCACACAGTAAACTGAAGCTGACATTAAAGCTGCTGAATACCAGCTTCTTCTTCTTCTTTTATGTCCATCCTGAACCCGACCATGTGAAATAACTTCATTAAGTGCATATTTGCAGTAAACATTCTGAGAACTTATTTGTCCTAAATGTTGTATATTTTTACCTTTTGGCATAATTTTCCAAATGTGACATGCTGTGCTTTCATTCAGTGCAATTAGATGTCATCTGATAAAATCATGAAATATTCTTACTACCAACTCAAAGCATCAAACGCCACCCTCCATTCTTACAGCGTGTTCGGCTGAACTTCGTCATCCGCGTGTATTTACTGTACATCCTGCTGTGTTTCCTCAGCATCCTGAAGCAAACATGATTAAAGCTGCGTCTACGACTGCACGCCGAACACAAATGCAGTATTTCTGCTGCTGCTGTTGTAGTAAAACCTCATTTCATCTTAAGGTTTACAAGTTTCTTGACAGGTAGGGCGAGCTCCAGCCCTCAAAACCCATTCAAAGAAAAAACACAAAACCAAAGCAGACATTTTGTGTTTGGGCAGACAAGCGAGACACAACAACCAGATGCCGACACTGTTTCCCTTTTGTCTCTTTAACCGAGCGGACAAGAGGACAGACAGCGGTTTATTTCCTCTGCCGCGTTGTTTATTTGGCCGTTTGTGGGACACTAAACAAGCGATCTGTCGCTGGAGACGTTTTGTCCAACCACGTGCTGCGTGGTTAACTGAAGCTAAACAAGCTTAGAATATGATCCGGGCGGCTCTGGCGCTCCCGGTAGGTGGTTTGGGACTCGATACTGTTCATTTGAGGCCAGACAGGAAGCTTTGGGGAAGGACATGTTGGGGAACTGAAGTACACTTTGGTTTGACTCCATCTGTGTCTGCTTCCCGACATTATTAAATCCTTTTACACTTTTGGCATTTAAGTTATTTCAAAGCGTTTACGGCCGCTGCATCAGAATTTGGTTAATATTCGTCCATTTTATTGAAATAAATGTTATTAAACTATTTCTTCTGGCCGACTGTAACACACTGTAGCATATAGCCATGAAATTAAAGGCCTGTTTCTTTTATTAGCCATCGACTCGAGGCTGATGCCACAAAAGAAGTGTGAATGATGAATTCGCCATCGGGCATCGCCATAAAGCAAAGAGCAACTACTGCGACTCAACAGCAGCTTCCAACAGACCTCCACTGCCTGTTAAATGACCTCATCTTTCAGATATGTCCCAGTTTTTGACGCAAGTTTTCTGTCAAATACTTTGACATTCAGATCTTAATGTGTAAAATCAGAAAAGATCAAGTCTGTTGGGACGATTCTGAAATATAAAGTCCAACACTGAAGACAGTCTAGTTTGACTGCGGCATCCAACACTGATGACGTTCTTATCGTCCCTCTTTTGCCTTGTCTGCTCCGAGAAAAGCAGTTAGAAATGATAAATTAGGGTAATATCAAGTCAGAATATCACAGGATTTGAATACCTGTAGCAATGTCTTTAAAAGTATTCGACCATGGGCACAAAAACTGGCATACCAAAGCACCGAAACAGGAAATGCTGAGTCACGTCCCAGAGATTTCTAAAGAAATAGCACCTCTTCCAGCGAATAAGACAGCAGGATATTCAGTGAGGGAAACAAGAAGAAACATGAACGAGGAGGCGAGTGATTTCAGGTTCAGAGGTAAGTAAAGGTCAAAGAAATGAGAAGTGTCTCCTGGCCACCATTTGTATTTCTGAGTAGGACTTTGGTTCACGCAGCCTGAAACAGTAAAACAGCCTCAGACGTAAGCATGAGACTGATCAGGTCCCCATGCTGAGAAAAGCACTGCCACATAAAGTTTCAATGAGCACATATGTCGTAAACCCGTGATCAGCAGCCACTCTGATCAGTTTAATCTCAAGATGTTCGAGCCATGGAAATCCTCGGAAGTGAAGCGCGCTCATGATCTTCAGATTAAAGTTGATCACCATGACCATCAGATTCGAGCCTAAAATGTGCCTTCTCTGCTTCTCTGACAGCACGTTCTCACGCTCTTTCCCCACGTCGTCAAAAAGGTGGAGGTCACGACCCGAGGAAGCTTTCTCCAACATATCAATGACACACTTTCAGCTTACCCAAAAAGGGGTTTTTCATTTGTGTGTTGTGGTCCTTGAGAAGCTGGCAGCAGCCTCTGAAAGCGATCGAGGGACATACCATTCCTGTTAAAATGAAACACGAATCCGTCCAAACTGCCCGTTACTTACTCTTACTACAGCTAATGGAGCTGGTGAAACGGCTTGCATGTAATTTTGAGAGAATTGGTTGAGTTCCCCGTTGGCCTGGGCTAGCATTACTAACAAATGTTAACGCCGGGCGGCTGCCAAATTCTCATGGAGGACCATTTTGGACATCCTGTAAGGAATCTTGGTTAGTCATCAGGAAAAAATACTTCTTAAAACCCTTAACCTTTAAACTTGAGATCTGGCTGAACTTCACTTTCCCTTAATACTCCACTTTAATGGCTTGAAGGGTAAGAATAAGAGTGACCTGGTGGTTATTTTGTGGATGTTTTTATCCGGGGAAACCTGACAGAGCGCAGACCTTCATGCACCTTTTCATCACTCTGGTTCAAAGACAAACTTCACACCTGCGAGCAAAACAAACTGCAGCTCTCTGCTGGTAAATGTTTTAAACACCTGACTGAAGGCCACCTGAAGAGCAAGGTGTTCCTCACTTCTTCTGCCACGTGTCCATTAAAAACAAAATACCTCATAAGTATGTTCACGTACATGTGACAAATACCTTTGTTGTGACGTTCTCATCTCTCTTTGGTTTCTTTTGACCATGACTATGAATCTTAACGTTTTCACAACTAACCCTGAACCAAATCTTCACCATAGCTGTGTCTGATCATGAAACAAACACTTGTGTTTCATTCGGGGTTGATTACAAAGTCAGAAGACTTGGACACGTTGTTCTTTATGCAACCTTGTTGCGTTTGCATATTACTGAACTGTTTTCATTACGTTGTGGTGACAATCGCTGCCTGGACAGTGTTCAGAGACGTTTCTTTAAGTGAATGAAACACTGCATTTATGTGTATTTCATGTTCAGTATCAACATTTTTCCTTGTTATGTTAATAGAAAACGAAAGTTGTTGTTGAAGTTCAGTTGTGACTTTTTGTGTTTTAAGACCACTGCCATTGACTGAAAGTAATGTCCAGATCATCAGGAATCTTTTGCAGCGAGAGGAACTTCAAGCCAAACTTTCGGTGATGAAAAGGACTTAAAATCAACCGATGCAGAGTTTGGATGACGGTGTTTCTGGACACAAATGAAATCATTTACGGTTTAAATTCTGGCACCTGGTTCACTGATAACTTTCACAATCAATAAACCAAACAAGGATGTCATCAGCCATGTTGGCTAACATGGCTACGTTGCCTGGCTAATGCACCAACCTAAAGGAACAGCTCAAATTTAGCAGATTACTTCAAAAAGTATTTCATTTACCACTTTTACATGCTACAGTATAAAATGATGCTGCTCAAATAAAACTGACTGGCATGTGATGTGCATTGTTTTCACAGCCTTGACTCATGACACAGAGTCTCTAGAAGTGTGTGATTCAACTCTTTCCTGTCGTCTAGTGTCAAGAAACAAACAGAAATTGCAAGAAACTGGAAAATTAAATCGCAGTACTCAGTATTTGCTGTTGTGCACTTGCAGAAAGCATGTTTGAGGCTCTAGGAATCAAACTCAGGCTCGAGTTGAGATGACTAATCGTGAGTTATTGTGTTGGTTAATAATCCAAATCAAAACTATTATAGCAAGAAAACCCACAACCACCATCCACAATCCACCAAAATGAAGAACCATCAGCGTCATTGATGGCAGTGTGAGGAGCGCCTCAGTGAATTCTGGGTGTTCTTCGCCGCTCGTGCGTGGCCGTCCATGGACAAACATCACGTCTTCACGGGATCGAACTCTCGTCCTTTCATTAGACGGCGGTTTCACCAAGCTGAGTCGGACTCTGCGACTCTTCTTCTCTGGTTTCTGGGATTTGCCAACGCGAGGAAGAGGACGGCTCACAGTGCATGAACCTCTCCCTGACCTCCACCTCCCCTCTCCCCTAAAACACACATACACATTCTCTCCCCCGCCGTTATATAAAGCCCTGGATTGGTCCAAATGGACATTTTTCTCAGCCAATGAACTGGCCTCAGAAATGCGAATAAAATTCACATCAGCGTGAACGAGCGGCTGATTCTCTGCAGCGTTCTTCAAAAGCCTCTCTCTTCACGAGGGTTTCGCCCTCTCGCTGACCTTTCTTCCCCTCTTTATTCCTCCTCCTCCCTTTCTTTTCTCCCCATGTTCAGCCTTCTTTTACCTCTCTTAACCCTTTCTCCCTCCTCCCCTCCACTCCCTTTATACCTTTCCATCCTGCCTCTTTATCCTCCCATTTCATCTTCTCTTTCATAATTCAGGCCAGTCTGTCATCGACCCGTCCATGTGATTCTCCTTTAATGCTCCCATCCCTCTTTTCTTGATCTCCCAGCGTTTCTTTCCAGCCAGCGATTCCCTTTTAACAGCAAGCCAGTGGCCTTTCAAAATCTGTTTCGCAGAGACGATAGAGAGACCCCGAGACAGACGGAGAGAGAGGTTTAAAAGTCTGAGAGGAAAGATTGAAAGAAGCAGATATTGAGAAGAACAGATGATAGAAATGAGACGAGAGAGAGGCCAAAAGAGAGAGGAGGCTCCATTTCAGACTGAGGACGAAAGTAACTGAGTACATGTATGCACATACAAAGCTTCATGTACTTTACTTCTTTCCATTTGCTGGTACTTCACTGTAGTTTTTGATAGTTGTAGTTATTTTAGACATTAAAAACAACAACATAGGATCAGTTAAAGGTCCGCTTATCAGATCAGATCAGCTTATAAAAGACAAGACATTGTTACAGGTTTAACCTCAAACACCCACTGGTCCAGGCTCTGGGATGTACTTATACTGTACATACCTGTGATATACATACAGTGATATACCGCTGTGAGGGGAGCCAGTCTGACTAATGAGTACTTTTTAATGTATAAAGGATAAGACTGGCATTATAATGTATTTTTGTCATTGTCAACATCATTATTGTGTCTGTACACGTCCACTAGTTACCAAACTGAAGAAGTCTTTACACACGGCTTGAGTAAAATCACACATTTGTTGAGGATTATAATCAGCTGCAGTTTAATACAGTGTCTCACTGATGTTTTTTTAATAGTGTCTGGACAAAAACTGACCTCTAACGCGGCAGAGGAATGAGATTTATCAGGTTTTGAATACATACAGAAATACTTCAGTTGCTGGTTTTGGTCTTTTCATGAGCTGTTGACAATAATTACCACCTACTGACACTTTACTGTTATTACCTCTGCTCTTCTGCTTAAAGCAGAAAGTTACTTTACTTACTACCTGAAGAACTAACTTCACTTTTCTATGCATATCTAACATAGTTACAAATGAGAGGGAAGTACTAAAGCGACAGTCTACATGTCTTAGCACGTTATTACTGCAGTGGCCAGTCAGTCTGGGAGCCCATAATAACCCCTCCACACTAATGACTAAACCACACACCCCCTCTGGCTCTGTCGCGGTCTCTCTCCATCTATGTATCTCTCTCTCTTTATCAGTTTGTCTGAAGTTACTTTTCTGTCATCCTCTTTCTTTTAATCTTTCCCTCTCTCTCTCTCTCTCTCTCAGAGCCAGTGCTGCTGCTGTGTTGATGGTAAAACCATCCCGTATCAGGGTTACCAGGAGGGGGGGGGTCATTCCTTCTGACAGCCCCGTTAAGAGAAGAAATACCTCCACCACTAAAACCGGACTTGGGTTTCACTCATGACACCGCACCAGACTACGTTTGATTTTCAGGGTTATTCCGAGCTTCAATCTGAAGCGCCAAAATGCTGTAAAACTCAGTCAGCGAGACAGTGACGCACAATTGGTGTTTATCGTGTTTGGGATGCCGTCTGAGATGCCAGCAGTCTGACTCTTTAGCCTCATATTTCTCTGTTAGCATGAAATCTATATTGTACTGCGTATTTCCACTCGGGCTTCTGAGCTGCATATAAATCACGGATGAGGAGCGGACCACCAGCTCTGTGGTGAAAATACCGTGGACTTAAAAATACTGGCAGTCAGACCAGGAGAGTAACTCAGGGGCAAGTGGACTTCAGATATTCATTAGCTGCCTTGATCATCTATCAAGCCAGACTTCCTTCAGCAAGCAAAAAGCTAAATGTGATTGCTGGTGTGGCTTTCCAACCTTGGTTGCAACATGCAGGTATTATGGAAAGCAGTGTTTGTGGAAGCAGGAGGGATTTAGAGTCACCTTGGGTTTCAGGACTTTTACGCAATGTTCAGACAGGCAGCTCCAGTCCAGATATTCTCTTTTTGCCAAACGAGGAGGAACTTTTTCATGAAGTCTGCATGAAAACACCCAGAATTCAGTCCTCTCAGATCAGAGTTAGACCACATTTAAGGGTCAGCTGAAATCTGACAAAGACTGCATGTTTGAAAACGCAGCTCGGAGAGCATTTCAGGGTTTTCATGCAGTTATTTGTTTGCCACCACCCACACCTTGTCTACACTCAATTGTGAGTCGAACCGCAGCCTCTGTCCAAAGCCTTTTGTCTGCACAGCAGTGTTTAGGCTGAACACGTCGAGTGTACATGGACGCTGCTGCAGCTCTTCTGTGCGACATGCTGTCATATCCAACGGGAACACAAGGCAGACAACCAGCCATCGATGGTTCCCATTTGAAATCTAAAGCAACGTCACTTGAGTGCTGCGGGGTAAGCTACATTAGCAGCACTAGCATGTGTTTAGACCTCCCAATGAATGTAAGTCCAATATTTGCTCTCCTTTTAGCTCTGCTTGGTTGGTATGTTCACCAGTTAGTGGCTAACTTTGAGATTTAGTGCTGGGCAGGCTAAAGTAATGAAAGTGAACTAAAACATGAGCTGGAAGACGCTAAAACGCTCTGCAGAGCTGAGGGGAGCTGCTACTGTTGACATAAAAACACAAGCCTTTAGCATACAGGTTAGCCTCAGCACTTTGACTTCCATTACTTTAGGGCTGAAAGCAGAACCAGGTCTAGGTGTTGGCAGGTGAAACTCGAGGACACGGGGCTAAAGTTAATGCCGTTTGGCTGATTTTACTTGCGTGGCCAGTGTGGACAAGCTATCAAAAGACACGAACTATGACACGAAGAGCCGAGAACCAGCGAAACGTGAGCGAGAACAGCGGTATCTGGACAGACGTTTGACCCCTCACTGCCGAGCGTGTCAGGAAACACAATGAGGGTAGCCTGGAAAAGCCACGTCATTTATGATTTAACAGGATGTTTGTGAGGACGAACACATCTGTGTGTCTGACAGCACAGAGGCATGTGGACAAATTAAGGCAGGAAAAATGCAAACTAAAATCGCCTTTTTTTGTCTCATTGTTTGATTTTAATGTCCGGGTACGTTCATCCGGAGATCTTTTTCTTTTGCCATTTAGTTTGTAGAAGAAACGTCCTTTGTAAGATTGTCAACATTTTAAAAATATATGGTCTCGCATTGGAAATATGAAAAGCATAAAAAGTGAAAAACGACTACTAAGTGAGTCCTGTGTGCAGGAATTTTCAATTGTGTTCCAGGGATTAATAAACAGTAATACGAGGGTCATGGATCATCAAAACTGGGCCGGTCTGGTTGGAAAAGAGCATATTTTAGTGTCCATTTTGAAAAACAAGATTTAGTGTGACAGGAAAATAAATTCCCCTGCGATCACGAACCAGCAAGAAAACACGGTTTAGTTCTCAGAACCACCTTTCCATCTTTGACTGTAGCCTTTGATATTTTTCATTTTCTCCATGAAAAAGAGATCACAGTGTTGGAAAGGTGGGCTGAAATGATCCTAATAATATTTTTATTGATCGTTTAAGAGCGCATGCCAGGGCTCAGCGATAGACCTGCAAAGCTCCATCCAAGTTCCAACGGTTTGATATTAAAGATTTTCCGCCTTGAAACTGAAACGGTCGACATCTGTGAAATTAATAGGGTTAATATCTGTAGTATCTGTAAGAAAAATAAAAAAATATATTAAAATGATGTTACAGATACGGCGCTGGGGCTCGAAGCGAAGGAGCGATACGTTTTCAAACGGAGCCAGTGACATTGTCGTTAAGAGTTTTATATCTCACGCGAGGTCCAGGCCATCGTTTGTCGCAGCTTCCAGGGTTTTGATATAAAATACAAAGAAACCAGAGCCGCCACATCTGCTGGAGACATAGAGGCTCAGGATATTCTTTTCCACTTCTGCTTCAGGCACTCGGCGTCTCATCCACAGACGCTGAACAGCGAGCGAGACGGCACCGCGGGGGTTCGGAAACTTGCTCGTGGGCACGTGGACGGCGGAGGAGGACGCAGGATCGCACCTCTGACCTCGACACTGAGGGAAATATAACGAGGGATACAATGAGGTTTTGGTTTGAAATCAGCGTTTCATAGATGCTAAACATTACCGACTGCTCGAGGCTTCTTCTGGACGCGGCAGCGGATTTATTTAGTTAAAAGTTGACAGTTTGAAAGTTAAAAATTGAAGGTTTATAGCAGAAATGGTTGACACTGGAAAGAGCAATAAAATGATGTAAGTATGTGAATATGTGACGATAATGCAGTAGTAATATCCTCACGCTGTATTTAACAGCTGAACTTCATGTTTGCTGCTAATCAGCTAAAGCTAAAGAACAAAGGTGGTTAATTTTACCTGCCAAACATCAGCAAGTTAGCATGCTAACGCTAGCATTTAGCTCAAAGTACTGCTGTTCAGAAGTACAGCAGCTACTTTAGCATTTTTTACCCAGTACAGTGATTTAGTTTGTTTTGTTTGTTTAACTTATCATATTATCAACAAACAGCGAACTGATGTCAATCGTCCATGCGAGGAAACCACATACGCATCTGTGTGTTTGTGTGTGTACATTTCCTGCCACTTTCCATCGTAAACAGACCAATAAAGCAGAAATTCAATGAGAATAAAAGGAATGAATCATGCAAGCGGCTCCATGAGCAGCATTATGAATCATTTTATTGATCATACTGGGGATGTTACAACATCTTCCAGGGCTTTGATAATCCAGCGCAGAGCCTCCTTTGTAATTCTACACAGCAGCAGGGTTCAGACGCTGACTTTCATTCAGTTTCACTCTTCCAGACGCTCTCATGTCTGCTCTCTTTCACATTTAGCACTAGATTTGGTTTAATTCACCCGGGAAGAGAAAGCTTGCCTCCCGTATGAAAGGGGCATCAGTGTGTATAATTTAGAGGGATCTATTGACAAAAACGAAGTCCACCATGTTGCGCCAACATGTTTCTACAGTGGAGTTTGCTTCCACCATAGGTTCTCCGCTCATATTGAGAGTGAGCATCCCTCTGTTTGAGCTGATAGTGTCTGAAGCTCAGACCACAACATCTCAGTCAGAGACGACACACCAGGGAACAGGGAACTGACCGGTAACAAGCAGTTTGCAGACAGCTGGACTTGGCTCTGGGCTCTGGTGTTCAACGGAGCTGTGATCCCACTGGGAAAACTAATGTCCCCTTAAACATACAGACGAGCACCAGATCTGTGCATAACAGATCAAATCCACCTGTCCCTCAAGACATCCATGCAGGACTGCAGACTGCTGGAAGACACGTTCAGAGACTGAACAGTAGCAAACAGCGACTGGTGGTGTAAAACAAGCTAATCACTAATCAGAAACCAGCAGGAGGAGAGGTAAAAACACAGGTACGATCCTTTAACCACGGTCCTGAGCGGCTGCCGCTGCTGCCACCGGCGCCTTGTTCACTCGAGCTCAGAGGAAGCGACAGAGTGATTTTCCATGGCATCGCACGGCGACTGGATTTGGCCCGCAGGTCTGCTCTGTGACGGTAAAGCCATGGGAACAGAACTGTAAAACACTGGGCTGGACACACTACTGACAACACACACCGCTATTAAAAAAGACGTTACAGGTACGTGTGTGTGTGACAGAGAGAGAGAGAGAGAGAGGAAAATAAAGGAAATGAAAGAGCAGAAAGGTACAAATATATAGAAAGAGAGATTAAGAAAGAAAAAGTGTGTGATGATATGTGTGTGTGTGTGTATGCGTGGGTATGCATGTGTATGTGTGCATGTGTCTGTGTGTGTGTGTGTGTGTGTGTGTGTGTGTGTGTGTGTGTGTGTGTGTGTGTGTGTGTGTGTGTGTGTGTGTGTGTGTGTGTGTGTGTGTGTGTGGCTGTAAAAACCCTATACAAGGTGCCAACGGCTGCAACCTTTGACCTGTTTTGAATGTTGCTGTATGTTGGAATGTGTATTAGCAGGATTTGGTGTTCCGGTGCCCCTGAGGGCATGCAGTGTGTGTGTGTGTGTGTGTGTGTGTGTGTGTGTGTGTGTGTGTGTGTGTGTGTGTGTGTGTGTGTGTGTGTGTGTGTGTGTGTGACCTCAGACATGTGTTCGTGTTAACTGGCACCATTAAGCCTTGAGGGGATCATTAGTGGGCTCTGGGAGCTGCCTTTACTGTACATGGTAGGGGACCTTTTGCACACACACACACACACACACACACACACACACACGCACACACGCACGCGCACGCACGCACGCACGCACGCGCACGCACGCGCGCGCACGCACGCACGCACGCACGCACACACCAAAATGCACATGAATGGACTTAAATATGCTCAGAAAAACACACATTTGCTTCTCTTAGTGTGCATGAATGTGAGCTACATGCCTCAAACACACACACACACACACACACACACACACACACACACACACACACACACACACACACACACACACAGTAACGAACATGGAGGCTCCAGCATGGCCGCCTGAGCGTTTCACCATATAAAGCCAATTTACAATAAGCTCCATATTTAACCACCATAAGCCGCCATAAACATGCTGTAAAACAATGACTGTTCAGATTTATGCGGCCGATGACCTGCAACCTGATTGGTCAAAAACACCAAAATTCCCCTCAAAGTTTGGCAAGCTGAGCTCCATCATGCGTTTCGCCGGGTGCAGAGCGAGTTACCCATGGTTCCTTTCTCTTTTTTTGGTTCCTGGAGAAAACACATGGGAGATTTAATGGTCTTGTTTTACAAAGGTGCCACTTTTAACGCCCAGTAATAAGTACGGGCCGCTCTGGGTCGGCCGATATTTTGATGAATAAAGGAGCACAGCGGTGAGCCGCTGTCATCTTAATGATTGTGTTTAATCAGCGCTGGCGTCAGCAGCAAGTGGCAGCGTACAGTCACTTTTGATTCACTTCCAAAAGTCGAGTTTTACTCAAGAAAACAGGGTACAAAGAGGGGCGGCGATGACTCCTCAAACCACATCAGCTACCAAGTAGAAGAAATCAACCAGCGCAAAGGCGGGAGGCAACAAGAGGAAGACGGACTAAGGATGAGTGTTGTGAGAGACGGGCATGATGGGGGGGGGGGGGGGGGGGGGGGGTGAAACACGCTTACACAGAGAACCTCCTTTTGGGCAATTTAAGTGGTCCCTTTGTCCCCCTCCACGGTTCCCTTCCCTCCTTTTCTCTCTGCCCTTTCTTTCGCCCTTTTAACAGTAACCAGAGAGGCCAAAAACAAGGCTGGGAGAAAGGAGGAGAGATAGGAGGAGACGCAGGAGAGAGGGGGGCTTAAAGAGGGGGTGCTTAGGAGATAAAAACTGTCTCCTCGCTGTAAGAGAATCCCTTCTTTTTGCTCCTCTTTTTTTTTCCAGATAAGGGAAAGAGCAGGTTTATCTCCTGATGCTCAATTGAGGCTGGAGAGCCAGTGTGTGTGTGTGTGTGTGTGTGTGTGTGTGTGTGTGTGTGTGTGTGTGTGTGTGTGTGTGTGTGTGTGTGTGTGTGTGTGTGTGTTGGAGACAGACGAGTTTCTCAGACCCCCGACGCCGATCATCCCCTCTTCTTCTGCTCTGTTTTCCGCCCATCCATTCATTCACAGTTTCACAACATGAGGTCAGTCAGGCTCCTCTGGCAGGGCGTCCACACGCGCACACACACACGCACACACACGGGCTCGTCCCTCAGGTAGCGCTGTGCGTATGGGAAACAGGCTGCTCGGGGTTCAGCCGAAGGTTGGCCCGCCTGACGCAACACGGACGACGGCGAGAGAGGAAGAAAAAAGAGGAAGACTTGAGAAAAACGGAGGAAAGAAGCGGTGAAATTAGCCGCGGCGTGCTCGTCCCCGAGCGAGCAGGACGATCTGAAGACGTGTGAACTTTCCTCTCCCATTTCGCCCCCCGATTTCCATTTTTCATTGACTCCGCTGTTGGTTTTCCAAACGCTTTTCTGGCGTCGGCTCTTCTTCTTTCACTTCATTCAGTTTCCCCCTCATTTGTTGTCTCGGTGTTTTTATCCTTGGCGGTTTCACATCTGCTACATGGATTAATCGCTTGCATCCTTGTTTTATCTGGCTTTCTTTCCTGTTGCAGGTTCAGTTTCTTGTTTAGATATTTTCTTTCCTCTCTCTAGCATACACAGAATAAGCTCACACCTCTCCTGCTCGTACCTCATTATTTTAAAGGGATCAATGATATTCTGCCTTTAATTCTGTAAAATTAGAAAGCAAACAGACTACAATAAACTTCAAATACAAACACACTGAGACTGATTTTCCTCAATCGTTATTATTTATAACGTTGAGATTTGACGTCAAGTGCGACTCGATGATGTGAAACCCCCTCCCTCCATCTTCCAGTGTTATTCAAAATTTCTTGATCAGGTAGCAGCTCGAGGCTACATTAGCTGCAACTAGCATAACGCACCTGAACCTCAGACTGAACGGTCAGTGGTGAAGTGGCATTGTGGGTAATGTAGTTGTGACGATAAAAACAAACATATCTGTGAGTCTGCTGCATCCATAGAGATATTAGACTGCCTCCTCCCTGCCCTCCTCTTCACCTTCCTCTCCTACAGTATTCTTTCTGCTGTGTGCGAAGCTCCAGGCTGACCCAGACCCCCCCGTCTCCCCGTCTCCCCTTGCCCCGGTCAGAGCACCTCTCCTGGGACACGCCGGGCAGTGAGGTGGGCCTCTCTGGCGGTCTGGACCGGGGATCTGGTTAGTGAGGAGGAATGTGAGGAGTGTAAATGAACACACACACAGACACACACGCACACACACACACAAACACACAGTAAAAATACATACCTGCACACATCCAAGCGCCCCCACACACACACACACACACAGAGCCACACAACAGCGTGAAGCACACAAACAGTCTCAGTGTCGGAGCTGACGGGCTGATGAGGAGGAGTGACACAGCTTCTCTTGTCTGTCATCGTCCCCCTCTCGTCCCTTTTAGCTTCCAGCTCATTCACTCCGTCCGTCCCCGGGGAGGACGGAGGGATGGACTTTCACTGATAGGACACAAGCGAGGAGGTTTTGTTTACCTCTGGGGGGCGAGACAAAGGAGAGAGGACAGACAGAAAGAGAGTAAAATGAAAGGAAGTGAAAGGAGTTTAAGACTGTCTGCCCCATCCACATGTCCTCTATGTGGACAGTCTGATTATTATGTCCAGTGTGTAAATATATTAAACAGCAAAGGTTTCATGCTAATCTGAGATCATTGAAACTGAACCCAAACCACAGAACGAACAACCTCAGACCAGATATCTTTACGTATTTGCAAAGAAACAGACTATTGGCAAGACTGAGTGTGTGTGTGTGTGTGTGTGTGTGTGTGTGTGTGTGTGTGTGTGTGTGTGTGTGTGTGTGTGTGTGTGTGTGTGTGTGTGTGTGTGTGTGGTCTCAAAATCAGGTGTGTGAGTGACTCAGTTCTCTCATTAGCCAGTCTACAACCTTCAGCCATTTCCTCAAATTAACACTGTAAAAATACTGTGTGTGTGTCTGTGTGAATGTGTGTGTGTGTGTGTGTGTGTGTGTGTGTGTGTGTGTGCGTGTGTGTGTACGTGTGTGCCACCCTCAGTGTCAGTCACGCCCTGCTTGATCGATTGCCAACCTTTCAGTGCAAACATTCGCTAAAATTCACTGTTTGTGTGCGCAGACACCTGTTCCACATGGCTTTTCTTCCTCTGTGTATGTGTGTGTGTGTGTGTGTGTGTGTGTGTGTGTGTGTGTGTGTGTGCGTGTGTGTGTGCATGCCAGTTCCACGTCACTTTCCTGGCCACTGGAGGCTCCAAAGGTGAGTCGATCCCCATAGACCTCCACATCAGAATACAGAAACAGACATGTTTACAGCTTGGTTTTGGTCTCTCCAGCTAATGTCCTCTTTCATGACGGCTGGACGGTGTGAATTTTTTACACAACTCGCTGATTTAAATGACATTTAGACACACGAGGCCCAGCTTTTTGGAGTCAGTGTTGAGTATAAATCATTATCTTCTCCTCACACGTCATTCAGGTATATAAATGTCTCAGGTCACAGGTGCTGACGTCTGCTGCACTCCATGTTTCCCTCTTTAAACTGGACCAGATCCCAGTTCTCAGACTACGTCCACACGCTGAGTGGACTCCAGCTCCCTCTAGTGGAGAAACTGGGAACAAAGGTGAGCCCCTTCCACAGGTGCTGGTCGTATATCTTAGTGTGGACACACACGGTGTGCAGATAACCGATCAAACAGAGTGATCAGCTTCTCATTCAGGACGGTAAAGTTAAATAATAAATAATGAGCGTTAATGTTTGCAGGGGAGAGAGTGAGCAGTGTGTGTGTGTGTGTGTTATGTTTGTGTATGAGCCTAATAGTATGTTATTAACATAATTCACAGTGATTAGAGTAGAGCTGTAAACATTACAGAGAGGAGGACAAGCCAGCTACTGTATGGAGGGACTGCACGGAGGGACTGCACACACACACACACACACACTTATAAAACAAACACACAACAGTATGGCATTTAAAAGACTGATTTCATCACTAGGTGTGTGTGTGTGTGCGTGTGTGTGTGTTTTATAGTCCCATCTTGAAGCAGACCAACACTGTGCTCTGCGCTCACAGGCATTTTAATGCTTATGTATTAAAACAGGAGCAGTAAAACACACTGCACACACTGGTAGAGAACACACACACACACACAGACACACACAGACACACACACACACACACACACACACACACACGTGCACACACACAGACTAACTTTGTCTGCTGCTCGGTGCCGAGCCGGTCGTGTTCTGTGGGTTTTCAGAGCTTTTTGGCTGAAAACTACACCGACGGGAACGACGGGAAAACTATCATGTTGTGTGCTGGAAAAACTGAGATAATGACGCTGAATATAAAGAAGTGTTCCACAGAAACAGCAGTCAGGTGTTGCTTCATCACTACGAGCAAATACACGCTGCTGATCCATCGCGGTTGATCAAATTTCACATTTTGTCAAGAAACAAGATGAGAAAGACCCAGATTTTTTTTAAAAATGGTGGCGGTTGTTGGTCCTCTTTAGCAAATCCTGCCCATCTGGCATCTCAGCAGGTTGCAACCAACTATTAAATCTATGTGTGGATACTATTTAAGCATTCATTAAAGAGAGGAGGAAGGAAGGTGTGTTAATGAAAGATGGAAGAAGACAAGAACAAACTCGTTAAGACTGACCCTGGCGCTCCTCGCACATTGAAACCAGCTGGTGCCCACTGGTGCCCACAGTCACCTGCATGTTCAGGGGCCCATAGCTCGAGGGCAACAGCCTGGTATGTGTGTGTGCGTTTATGTGAAGGTGCATGTCTGAGCTCCAGGGGTAGAGGGGGTCTGGCGGGGAGCTGAGGCCCAGACGAGAGGCCTATCAGCCAGCCGCGGCAGCTCTGCAGCCCTGCCTCTCTCCTCCACCTCCAGGCTATCACAGAGGTCCTGCAGCGCCGCGCCGTTTACCAAAGCGAGGCAGAAACACAGACGCAGCTGCTGCAGGAGTCACCAACAACTGTCAAATCGAGTGCAATTCTCAACCAAAACATGGCACAGGCGAATATTAAACGCAGGAGTCTTCAGACAGATCAGGCTTGTAATGTTTCGTGCTTTGGATGGTTTGTAAAAATGTCACGCAGGCCGTTGTTTTGGCTACAATGGCTCGAGGAGGAGCGTCTGCTGATGTCTTCTGGAGGGAGGGCAGACTGCCGGGTCTGCTGGGCCAACGGTGATTGATGAGAAACAACAACTGAGGCGGCGTTGGCGAGGAAAGCTGATGCTGTTCGCAGCGCGAGGAAACACGATTGACAAGTCAGCAGAAGTCGGAGCTCAGCGAGATGGGAAATTCAGTCCACATGTGGACGCCGAACAAGCATGTCGAAGCTGGCGGAGCTCGAACGTTAGCGCAGTCGTCGGCTAATCGGATTTTTGTGCCTATTTCCTCCCAACCAATGGGATTAATCCAATCCCAATCTGTCTCTGTTTGCAAAGTGGCTTGATCTAATATTTGACCAATTTATCAATAGATCAGAGCAGCGAAGGAGGAGCGGGTCTTTTCCCTCCAGCGCAGCATGCTTAAAGGACTGATACCGTGTTTTTTCATGGCTGCTTTTTGGCCACATTAGCAGCAGGGTGTTTGATAACGGTCTGACAGCTGGCCGCCACTTTGGTCCACAGAGAAATATCAACTACTGGATGGACTAAATTTTATACACTAACGGTTCATAATTATGCAGGTCTTCGCCCAGCAGCACCAGCAGGTTTTGGCTTTTAGCACTACTCTACGATGAACTTTGGTTCATGTTGCTGTGAAACTGACATCCCATGTTACATCTGGTTCCACCTGTTTAATTTGTCCAATACTTTCAGTTTCAATTAGCACGAAACACATCATACAAATGTTAGCATGTCAAACTGCGATGGTTCATACAGTGAACACTACCTGCTAAGCATGTTAGCGTTGTCATTATGAGCATGTTAGCATGCTGGTGTTAGCATCTGTCACTGATGTTTCTGTAGATTCTTTCTCGTTTGTTCTCATGCGATTTGTCACCTTCATGCTTTTAACTAACTTCGCGGTCGTCGTGTTCTTCTGCAGAGAGGCGACGCAGCCGAAAAGGCTCCTTGGCAGAGCTTTCCTGGACGCTGATATCTCAGGCTCGAGGGTTGTCAAAGCAACATTCTGCATCCATTAAGTGTTCTGACACACAATGAAAGCCAGAGGACAAACCCGAAATTTTCAGTTCAAAACACCAAAATAGGTCTAATCTGTTCTTGCACTGATTTTTGACATTTCAACCTCAAGATGCCACGTGGAAGACGAGCTCTGAACACAGCTGAATTTCCAAGTAAATAGACTAATTTAGAGACTTTTTCCAGTCGATTTCTATAAATAAAAATCATAGTTAACAGACCTTTGACATTTAAGTCCTTAAACAATGACCTGAGAGGCACGAATGACATGTTTCCCCTAATGTCTTTAGGCTGGGACAGTTAGGAGAGGGAAAGAGCAGCAGGATGGATTTTACACTAAACTCTACCATCTGCAAAGCCCGGGACAAACATTCACTGAGTCCACAGTGTGCATGAAATGATGTTTCACAATAAACAATCAGCAGCATGAGTTATGGAAGCGGAGGAGAGCGTTTCTATCCATATAACCCACTCTGCCTGGATGATACCTGAGCTGGCCTCCTCCTTTAAAACGTCTTTTGGAGCTCCACCAATCTTGTGTTCTTTGTGCTTTTCCCTTTGAAACCCGGTATGTTTGGGATCGCGTTTGTCATCGGCAAAGTGGAATCGGATGCGTGGACGTGTCTTGCAAAGCGGAGCGCCGCGGGGGCATGACGGCGACGTCCAATGAGACGGCTCGGGCGGGTGCGGAGCGAGCCTCCAGCTCCGGCTCTGATGTGGATGAATGCATGTGGAACGCTGCAAAGTCTCCATGCGTAAACAAACAGATATGTTAGCAATAATCTGCGGGATCCGACATCAAAACCTTTGGCTTTCACCACTTTTAGTCCCACTCAGATGTGTGTGTGCGTGTGTGTGTGTGTGTGTGTGTGTGTGCTCGCACAGCTATCTGTGCCAGGCTGAGTTTTGGTCTTGGGAGTGAGGACATTTTTGGAAAGTGAGGACATTGCGGTCCTCACGTTCAGACAGACCTTCAAAGGGCTGTTTGAGGGTTCAGACTGGCTTTGAAGGGTTAGCTGAGAATTAGGTTAGGGTTCGGCTCAGGGGCTGGGCGAGTCATGATGTCAAGGGTTAGGGAGACTGGGAAAGATGTGGAACGCTCCAGAAACACCTGTTTGGAACACTCCACAGGTAAACAGGCTCATTGGTAACAGGTGAGAGCATCATGGTTGGGTATGAAAGGGGCGTCCTGGAAAGGCTCAGTCGCTCACAGGCGAGGATGGAGCGAGGGTCACCGCGTTGTGAACACATGACTGGATCACGGATGTTACTACTTGGACTCAGGAAGACTTCAGGAAACTGTGAGTAAACACAGTTTGTTTCAAGTGAGTGAATTCTGTTTTTATTCACGTCTCACGGAGCGTAAAACTGTGTCATCGTTACAATCTGGCTTGTATATTCATAAACGTGTGCACAGGCATGGGAAAAAATCTGAACACTTGTTCGAATGCAGGTATGTTTACGGTTACGCGTGTGTGCGTGTGTGCGTGTGTGCGTGTGTGTGTGTGTGTGTGTGTGTGTGTGTGTGTGTGATACAGACCAGATTGTGATTTTCTCCAGCAGCGAATTGGCAAGTTTGCTAAAACAGCGTTTTCTATCTCCCATCCAAGACCACAGTGACCAGCCAAGTGCATTCGACCTCCTCACACGCTGACACACGCGCACGCACACACGCAAAAACACACGCGCACACACGGGGGAGTTGTGCAAGAGAGTGAACAGAAGTGCATCTCTGTTTCCAGATGCAGAAATGGAAAAAAGACGGGAAGGAACAGGGAGCGAGGACGACGGCAGACATCTCTCCTGGACGCTCTGGCTTGATTTACTGCTTTTTGACGTTTCTCCAGCGCAGTGAAAGTGATTGAATCATCGTGCTTTGTTCGCTGACCCCCCCAGTGTAACGTACAACATGAACTTCAACGTTTCATTCATTCACTCTTGGACACAACAGCTGCATTTCCATCCAAGCGCATTACAAACATGACATTAATCAGCTCAGAAGCGCTGAGGAGAAACTCTGAAAATCAGATATTTGTCCAACATGGCAGCGAAGCTTCAACTCTGACCCGACGTCCAAGCCTGGATTCTTCCATCAGACGCTTCAAATAAGACAAAAATTTTGATTTTAATGCATTTTCTGGCCATTAGTGCAAAAGAAGAGATTTGTGCTTTCTCTTCTGTTGAGAGAGTGAACATGTGGGCTTCAGATGAACACATTACGATGAAAATATTTAGACGTGTTGGACGTTCAGGCCAATGATGTCCGCTCTAACATCCTGAAGTGTTTCGCACACCGTCTCTCCAGGTTCATTTCTCCAGCTGTAAATTTCTCTCCCTGTCCATGGCTGTTTGTGTCTGCCTCATTTCAGCCTTTGATGTTTTGGACAAAAGTCAAAAATTTTGTAAATGTCCATGGACGATGGTGATGTGGGTCACCAAATCCTAAGAAGCTGGACGTCAGGTGGCGATAATGAATGCAAAGACGCTGCTGAAAACCAGGTTTCCCTGCTTCAGTGTGGATCCTCAGGTGAAACAACACCTGTGGATCACTCCAGCTTCCTCCTGCGATACCCAGAAAACTGACTGAAAAAAAAAGTGACTGAACGATGCTGAAAGTCTGAATGCTGAACTCTGACCTCGTCTTCAGCTTACTGGAGGACATGCTGGTTCTGCCTGGAGGTCTGAGTCTGAGGATCTGAAGCAGCTTCTCCTCGTGATTCATGGATGTTTCTGCTTGGCGACCCTCAGACGAAGGCTGGAAAATCATGTCAACTTGTAAATGACTGGATTTTTTTTTAGGTTCATTTGATGCTGAAGAATGACAAACAGAAGCCTCCACCTCCACCTCCACCTCCACCTCCACCCCTCTCCACCCCGCTCCTGCTATCACTTCGGCTGTTTTTCCAGGGTTTGTGACTTCTCTCCGTGTCGTGTCTCACGCTCGATTTGCTTCTCCCTCTCCCTCCTCCTTTCGTCGCCTCGACCATCCTGACCGCCTTCTTGGATCAAGCTACCTGCATTTGTCCTCTCGCCATCTTTTCTCTCCCTCAACACTTTTTCTTCTCCACTATCTCTCCTTTCATTCCTCCTTGTTCCTGGCTTCCTTCGTCCCTGGATCCTTCTCTCCTCTCTCTTTCCTTCCCTCCTTCATTGCTGATACATCATCTCTTCTTCGCTCTTTTCTCTTTCCCTTCTTCCTCTTTTCCCCGTTCAGTCTATTATTCTCACCTTCTTCTCTTCCTCGTCTCTCCTTTCCTCCCCCTCTCGGCCTCTTTCTCCCTCTGACAAAAAGCTCAACTTGATGGATGAAAAAAGTTAAACGAATGAAAGTAAGAGGGAGGGAAAAAAGGAGTTTGACAGCAATTTGCTTCCCTGTTCGCATCCAGTCGTCCTGGCCAGACACCGACGGGTGG
>NC_092078.1:2722500-2725000 GCF_039877785.1 Chaetodon trifascialis | reverse complement strand
ATCACACACTCAGTGGCTCGTTTGGGTTTTCCTCAGTTTGACTTCCTGTTTTGTTATCAGTTCATTATCTTGCTCAGGTGTTGGAGCTTGGTGTGTGTGTGTGTGTGTGTGTGTGTGTGCTGGCAGACACACGTTTCACCAGTTTGGTGTTTTTAGGGAAATAAAAACACTCTGACAGCAAACAAACACAAAGCAAACAACCTTTTGTTGACTTAAGTTATGGAAAAGCTTCTCATGCTCCTAATCTATTACTTTATATCTGTGTGTGTGTGTGTGTGTGTGTGTGTGTGTGTGTGTGTGTGTGTGTGTGTGTGAGAGAGAGAGAGAGTGAGTGAGTGAGTGTGTGTGTGCTGGAAAAAATGCAGCTTTAATGTGTGTTTGTGTGTAAACAGACACTTTACAGAGTGTGGCTTTAATGCTGGTTATAACGGCTGTGTGTGTGTGTGTGTGTGTGTGTGTGTGTGTGTGTGTGTGTGTGTGTGTGTGTGTGTGTGTGTGTGTGCGTGTGCGTGCAGACCTACTGTACCTGTCACCTGCTTGTTTGCACCTGAACCAACTGCTCGGTCCTTTCAGTGACGTCCAGCGCGTCGTTTGGGATCTCCACCATTTTGAATCTGGTCGGCTCGTCTTGAAGCTCGACTGAGGGCCGAAGCTCCTCGTGTAGACGCTCACAAATGTTTTGTATTTAAGAATAATTAACAACAATTAATCTGAAGGCAAACTCTTTTTTTAAGAGCCGCAGCGTCACTGCAGGCTGCTCTTTTTCTGATCTCTGCAGCACAAATGAAAACATCAGCATCAAAACTGTCGCGAGCTGAAACCTTCAGCGCCCTGAAACTTTTCCAGAAAGAGAGTTTCCTCTCAGTTTGGACTGAAGTGTCTCTAATTCAGTAAACGTTTCAGCTGTGAACGTGCTCAGTTTTTGGGGGAAACTGCGTGAAATTAGTATTTAAAGTACAGAAGCGTCGTTTGAGGGTAAATTTGTTCGTGTCGTCCTTCGTCGTTGTTCTGCTTTAAAGGAAAAATCGAATTTTTGCTCATTTTTGCTTTGAGTTCTGTGATTCTTTCCACTGTCGAGTTACAGGAACAAGGATTTTTTAAGAGCTTTTTCCAGACAGGAGCGTCCAGGCAGCCAGGAGATGCACTGACATTTAAAGCAGAGAGGAGCAGAGTCACTCCTGTGTCTTCTTCTTTCTTTGCTGAAAAGCTTGTCTGATGCTGGTTTTAAGGTGAAATGAGAGCCTGAAGCTGCAGCGACGCCTCTGCCCTTCAAAAGGTGGAGGAAAAAAAAAGGTAAAAACCTAAAACAGAGTCGCTTAACGTCAAACTGCGAGGGAGAGACGTGAGGAAACGCCTCTGCGGCAGGTGAAAGACGGCGCTGCTGCTGCTCCTAAAAACAGCAGGAAGGCTGGTGGAGTCTGGTGGCTCCACCTCGGCCGGCGCTGGAGCAGCAGCCCGGACCGTCACGCACCTCGGCCGGGATGCGGGGTCGCTCTGAGTCTTTCCCTCCGTCGTTACTCTGTGAAACGTCAAAACGCAGACACCACACACACATTTTAAATTCAGTGTGAGGAGCTCATTGTCTCAGCAAACATCCATAAGCCCTCTCTGCTCTGCAGAACTCGCCTGAGAGTGATCTCGTTTTTAAGCTTCCTTCGGTTTCAGATGAATCAGCTGATGCTTGTGCATCCATGTGCGCCGTAAACAGGAACCGCTAATGGCTCATTCGGCGTACTTTTAATGGTGCTAATGTAGCAGAATGTGAAGAAATAAAGGCCTGAAAGCTGAATTCACCGGCAGCTTTATACTTGTTGACAGTCGCAGAACTTCAGCATGGCGGCGGCGACGGCGGGCAGCTGCTGCTTTGACATATTTGTCCCTGAAAAACGGCATCGAACTGAGGGAGGACGAATTATTTCTGGAAACCTCTGGAAAAGTCCTGGAATTTAGGGTCGCCGTGGGACCGCTGGACGTGTCCTGCGCTCGTACGTGCTCTCACTTCTTTCTGCTCGGCTCAAAGATGGACGTGATAGGACAGTTCGAGGCGGCGGTTGTTCAGGATTGGCTAATTATTAACAGTGTGTTGTGTTGCTGTGGAGTCAGCGGGTTGTTGGAGAGTGACCTGTGTGTTTTGAGCTGACCGCACACACACACACACACACACACACACACACACACACACACACACACAGGTCTGTACTTTATAAAGCCTGAAACACTCGTCCGCCGCCATGTTTTTTCCTGTCTTTCTCTATTTCTGACTCTTATCACCCTCTCATCCCTATCTGCTTCTTTTCTACAAACACGCGTCATCTGAGGTGTATTTCTGTCTCGGGCTCTAATTGTCTCCTCCTTCTCCTCCTCCTCCTCCTCCTCCTCCTCTTCATCCCCGTCTTTCACCTCCCTCCTCTGTCTCCTCGTCTCAATCACTCCGTCTTCTCTCACACTCTCACACAGCGGTACATGTCAGGGGCAATAATGGATCATGTGAATGCGCATG
>NC_092078.1:2600000-2717500 GCF_039877785.1 Chaetodon trifascialis | reverse complement strand
TTGGTTTAGAAATCGCATTAGGGAGTGTCACAACAGCTTTTCCTCTCGTTCACCAGGTAATCTCTCCATCCCTCCTCCTCCCTCCGTCATATCTCCTCCTTCTTGGGTTCAATTTCTACTGCTCCCCTCTTCTTTCTCTTCTTTTTACCTCCTTGTATTCCTCCTCATCTCTCCTCATCTCTCCTCCTCCTTTTCATCATCTCTGTTTTATTACCACCTCCATTTTCTGTCAGTTTTCCTGCTCCTCCTTCTCCTCTTCCGTATATCTGTCCATCTGTTCATCCTCTCCTCTTTTTCCTACACTTTCCTTTCTCTCCTCTTTCACCAGTCTTCTTTTCCTTTTTTCCTGCTCCTCCTCCTCCTTTCTTTCCTCCTCTTCCATCTGTTTATCCTCTTCTTTCCTCCCTCCTCTCCCCTCCTTTTCCCACATGCCCTCCTTTCCTCCTCTTTCCTCTTCCCTCCTTTCTCTTTACTTCGTTCGGCCCATCTGTTCATCCGCTCCTCTCTTGTTTTCTCTCCTCTCCTCTGTTTTCCTCCCCCCCCCTCCACATTCACTGGCCTCCTCCTCCTTTTTTCTGCTCCTTCTTGTCCTTTCTTCCCTCCTCTTCCATCTTGGCCCCCACTCCCCTCTTGTTTCCTTTCTCGTCCTCTCCTCTCCTCCTCTTTCCACTCTTCCCTCCCTCACATCCTCCTTTTATTCAATCTTCTTGTCATTTACTCCTCCCTCCCTCCCTCTCTCTTCTTCCACCTGGTCTTATCTCTCTATTTATTGTGACAGCTTGTCAGAGGTGTGTGTGTGTGTGTGTGTGTGTGTGTGTGTGTGTGTGTGTGTGTGTGTGTGTGTTAGAAAAAAGCCAGCGACAGATTTACAGTTCAGAGCGAGTGGCATCCGCAAACTGCAGTATCAAAGAGAGCGAGGAGGAGGAGGAGGAGGAGGAGGTCAGAGGCGAAGGGGGAGATGAAAGGAGGACAGAGAGGAGGAGCTGAGAGAGGGTAAAGAGAGGGCAGCGGAGGGATGACAGGTGATGTGTGTGTGTGTGTGTGTGTGTGTGTGTGTGTGTGTGTGTGTGTGTGTGTGTGTGTGTGTGTGTGCTTTCCTACAGACAACATGTTATTAATAAAAACAGGAAGAAAATGTAATTATCATCCATTTTTAAAATGTGTGTGTGTGTGTGTGTGTGTGTGTGTGTGTGTGTGTGTGTGTTATTCCAAAAATAATTATAGCTGAAATCAATTAAAAACATGACAAGAGCACACATGCATATTTGTGTGTGTGTGTCGCCCACCAGTGTCCTCCTCATGCAGAAACTTTATTAGACAGCGTGTTATTAACAAAAACTTCAACTTAGTCTAATTTGTAATTAGCAGTGAAAACATGTCAGGAGCATGCAAGTGTGTGTGTGTGTGTGTGTGTGTGTGTGTGTGTGTGTGTGTGTGTGTGTGTGTGTGTGTGTGTGTGTGTGTGTGTGTTTTCTTAAAAACTTAAAACACTTTTTTTTTACTATTTCACATATTTCCCCTTTTCCTGTTTTTATAGATTTGTGTGGCTTTCGTGTGTGTGTTTTAAGTTTTTATCACTGTGGACGCCTGTGTGTGCGTGCGTGCGTGCGTGCGTGCGTGCGTGTGTGCGTGTGTGTGTGTGTGTGTGTGTGTGTGTGTGTGTGTGTGTGTGTGTGTGTGCGTGCTTGTCGCCACCACCCCGCGCGTCAACACTCCTTCCCAGACAGCGTGTTATTAATGAAAACGTATAATAATCCATTTAAAAACATGTCATCATGATTAGAATAATAACAGTGGTTAAACTGACTGAGACGTTAGAAGTTCTCATCATTCGACCGGCGTGGGAGTGTGTGTGTGTGTGTGTGTGTGTGTGTGTGTGTGTGTGTGTGTGTGTGTGTGTGTGTGTATGTGTGAGAGCAAACAAACACGTTAGCGCTTCAGCCAACTTCCCAAACTCGTTTTGTTTCGTCTATTGTTTACGTACAAAAAGATTCTGGACAAGAAAATTAAGTCGTAACAAACGTTCGCAGAATAAAGTTCGGAATATGACAACTTAATTATCAGAGTTTGGTTTTTTCCCTCTTCGTTCAGGGATGACGCCTTTAAGTTTAAGGTTGATCGGATCAGAGTCTTCCTGTTTCCGCCTGAAGTTAAGTGAGTCAAAATTTTAAGGTTTGATTTCATTTTAGCGTAAACGTTTCTAGATGTTTAGTTTACGTCAGTGGTGTAATGTAACTAAACTTGTACTCAAGTACAAGTTTGAGGTACTTTATTTGAATATTTCCATTTATTCATACTTCTACTTCACTACATCTCAGAGGTAGACTGATTTTTACTCCAGATTACAGATTACATTTTTCATACTCATCCTGACCAGTGAAAACCTTGTATCTCCGCATTTTGAAATTTTCTGATAAACTGAAGGATTAAAGGGTAAATTTTCCAAATTTTCCCATGTTTTTTTTGGTCAAAGTAAATAATGGAGTTTTTGAAAGTGGTCCAGCTGCAGCCACTAGCTTCAAAATGTGCTGCAGTGTAAGCCATCTGCATAACTACGTCTGTATATGTCCACAAAAAGGGTTTGTTTTTCGCTCTGACAGGCTCAGATTGTTATTCTGACAACATGATGGAAAGGATCCTGACAGAGATTGACATTTTTGTCAAAGAGTAAGATGCTGACAAAAAAGTTTCATCACACTGCTCAAAGCCACCAGACTCCTTTGACGAAAACAGTAATTTTAGGCAGCAGAACGCGGCTGCTGGTCTGCTGTCGGCTCAGTCGGTTAGTTTGTTTAGTTTGTTTGTTCAGATAGAAACTAATGTGTTAAAACACAAAGTCACACAATAACACAAACAAACTACCTGAGTGAAGCAGCAATACACCAACAACTCTGCCAGGTAAAATGACTGTTTTTGTCAATGGAGTCTGGTGGCTTTGAGCGGAGCACTTTAACGGCTGTTTCTGGTTAAACAAAGAGGATCTCACTCTTTAACAAAAAGGTCTGTCTATTTATGGAACACTTTTGTTGTCCCTATTAGTCACATAGATACAAAAACATGGGAAAACAGGGTCCGGGTTAGGAAACGCCCACCTTTTAAGGCCTGAGAAACGTCTCCTCCTCCTTCAGCTACATAAACTCCTTTAAAAAGCCTCTTGGATCAGCCGAAAATGCATCGTCACAAAGCTGAAAACAGGCTGTTTTCTGAGAGATACGTGGTTCTCACAGGACGGCTTCGCTGCAAACATGTGATGAGCGTATAGAATATGATGCATTGATGCAATATGATGAAATATTTTACTGCAACATGAGGACTGAAAGCACTCTTTGCTGATAAAACGTGCATACTTTTACTTCATTTTGAGTGCAGACTTTTATGTTCTGTAACGCTCATAGTGTTACAGCAGAGTTTCAGTGGCCATGAAGCCTTTTTTCCCGACATGTTGAGATGTTTCCATCGAGGTGCAGCTGATTCAACATGTCAGCTGAACATCTAAATACGTTTTCAATTAAATTCAGCCCAGTTTTCTCCAGATGTCAAGATGTTTTTTGACCTGCAGACCACAAAGTCAGTTCCTTCTGAGTAAGGTCATGCTTTTATCTTTAAAGGACAAGTCTGGTTGTTATTCTTTATTCTTCTTCAACAAATCCAATAAAAAACCAACAATAAATCCTATTAACAGCTGTTGTGTTTGTACCCGGAGCCTGATATATCTCATTCCTCTGTGCCATAGAGCTGCATTGTTGTCTATTAAAAGCTGCCAATGACGCACTGAATTCACTTTGAATATATAGAATGTAAACACACCCGTGGTGCATAAAAGACAACAGAAGATTACTGTGTATAAACAACTGCGAGCACAGAAATACTGAAAACTTTATTAGAAACAGTCACATGGACGGTCATGTTACCTCCATCACTGTTTGCGTGATAATCCCGCCGCTTCCTGCTCCTCCTCTTCCTCCCTGAGGAGGATAAATGCTGTTTGAGGTGGATTTGTCCATCATCTGCTGAAGCTTAGCACTCCTGTTTCTCTAAAGTTTGCTGAAAATTTTTAGTTATTAGGTTTTTTTTGTCTCCAAACCAGCAAATTTTCCTTTTTAAATTTTGGCCGTGAATAGCCGAACTGTCGGATGCAGCTTTAAAACACCTGACTCGCACTCAGCAGCACCTGCGTATTAGCATGTAAAGACTTTTTTTCCACACGTCTTTTAACCACTAAACACGTCTGTTGTTTCTTCAGTTGCAGCTTCAGCAGCAGGGAGAGACTTCCTAATGCGAATATCTGAAAACATTGTTTTTGCAGCCGTGAGCTTGTCATTCAGCAGCAGCGTGGTGCGTTTGTGTGTTTCCGTCTTAAATCTTGTATATGTGATAGCCTACTGCATGCTGTGTGTGTGTGTGTGTGTGTGTGTGTGTGTGTGTGTGTGTGTGCGTGCAGGCAGACATGCTGTCGTTTTGATAGCTTGTCACTGAAGCGATCTGGTCCACTGTAATTTTCTACTCAAAGGAAACAATGCAACAATACATGCTTCGCTGTCAAAAAAACCCTCCACGCTTAGTGTGTGTGTGTGTGCGCGCGTGTGTGTGTGTGGTGGGTGTTCATGCTCTCGTCACTGTAACTGTTGAATCAGTCTTAGTTTGCACAACATCTTTTTGTCTTTCGCTTCCTTTTCTCCCACTTTCTTCTATTTCTGTTTGTTGCTTTCTTTCTTTTCTGTCCTCCCTTTTTCTCCTGCGTCTACGTTATTTTTCTGTCTCTTCACCTCCTTCTCCTTTTTTTTATCTCCTCGCCGTGGTTGACGTATTGGTGTCACCCATAAATCATTGCATGCACTCCACCTTTAAAAAAGAGGGACAGGTGGAGGAAGAGGGACAGCGAGTGTTGTTGCATCTCATCAAAGTCACAAGGTTTTCCTCAAAAAAGGTAAAGACTGATGAAGGATTTTAAGATTTCCTGCAGAGTGTTTTATTTTTCTTCAAACTTTATGGTGTTTGCTTGTTCATTCAGTATTTCCTCATCAATGTGCAGGTAATTTTTTCTGTCACATAGGCATCCTGTACAGAAGTGCCATAGGAAAATCGCCTTTTTAAGGCCCTTAAGCAACACTGGAGGCTGCAAAGTTTAAAAAGCTAGAAGAAATAACAAGAATACATTATTTGATATTATGAGATCATGACGGGCATGCTGGGAAATTTACATGTTAAAGTTGAAACCATTGTTTACACTCCATGCATGGCCTCTGCCCTCCATCGCCTCCATCACTCATCAGCAGACAATGTTAAAACACAGGATATAAAAGACAAAACATGAGAAAAGATGTGTTGCTCTGAACATGATATCTCTCGGGCTCCACGTCCACTTTGTGAATTTGGTTTGCATTCTAAATAAAACCACGTGAATAGCCTGCAGGATTATAATAAAGTAAAATTAAACTGCAGCAAAAGCCAGTAAACTCACATACTGCAACCTGACATAAAAGCACAGTCAAACCAATAAAACCACAAACTGTAACATGAAAGCACAGTGAAATAAAGAGCAGTCACACATAAAGGCCGGCTCACTCTTCATTCATTAGCCAAGTTTTTAATTATGATGGTGGCCAGTTTGTACCGTAAAAGTCTGGTTTACTAAATATGTGTGTCTGAGCCTAAATGGTCCACCGTTTCCTGCTTTTAACTCTTTCTGCTTACTGCTTTTTCCTCTGTTCAATTAGAAAAAATATATTTTTAAATCATAAATAACAGTTAAGCTAGCAGGCTCAGCGCTAATCCAGACTACATAAACTAATTTAATAATTAATAAATAAATAAATGATCGAATTTCAAAAATTTCTTTAGTTACCTTTGTTGTTTGTTTCAGAGCAGACCCCAGTTAAGATAAAAGTAACGAATTAATGGAAAAAGTCATTGATTTGTGAGCTTTATTTAAAAAATCACACAGTTCAATGTCTAAAATGATTAATATGAAGCTCAAATGTGGGTTGTAAATGTTAATAAGCCTTAAGCAAAAAGAAATGTGCAGTTTACACCAGCAGTGAGCGCACAGGCTAGCAAGGTCAGAGCTAATCTAGTCTTCATAAACTAATGGAGTTAATAACTTAAATTAGTAAAAATTAATCCTGATATTTCAACAGTTCTGACTGTAAAATGATTAAATTTCAAATATAAAAACTTGTGGTTTCCAGTAGCAGTTAGCAGGAAAACTAGCAAGCTCAGTTAGCGCGAATCCAAAGCACAATATCATTGATTTTAGTGTCTGAAATGAATCCGCATTAATTCAAGCATTAATTTAGCCTTCGATCTCATTAAAAAAGCTCATCTCAATTTATGAAATTAACAATTAGGCAGTATAAAGGTTCGACATATTCTTTTAAAGCCTGTAGCAGCTAAGCTAGCAGGCTGAAAACCGCTGCCAAACTAACACAATTTATTGATACAAAGACTGAAAATAATCCAAATCCACTCAATTACACGAAGACCTCTGACCTGACTAAGTCTAAATCTCAATTACGTGTTTAAAATCACATTTTACGCAGCAGCCTCCTGGCAGATAGCAGTTAAGCTAGGAGTAGTAAACTGACACAAGTCATTGATTCAAAGACTGAAAGTAATCAAAATCCATTTACTTTCAATGAAAACCCTTCAAATCTCAATCAAATGTATAAAATCTTTAACTCGTTGGACACGGCAGTTAAACAGCAGCCGATTAGTTTGGGCTAGCGGTCCCGGCGCTAATCTGAGCCCGCATTAATCATTGATTCGGTGTCTGCCTGTAATTGATATGTAAATAGCATGTTTAACCTCCATTTACATGTGTGTTTGTGTGCGCTGAGGAAGGCAAAGATTGTGTGTGTGTTTCGGTGTGTGCGTGTGTTTGTGAGAAAGACAGAGTGAGTGTGGGAGTGCAAGAGGCATGTTGAAGGAGGGGGGGTCGCTTCCAAGTTACAAAAGAAGTTAATTAAAAATGAAAAAAGGGAATGAAGGGAGGGAGGGGGGGAGGAGGAGAGGGAAGACGGGAGTGGACGGAAGCAGTCGGGGGTGGACGGAGGGGGAGAGAGAGGGAGGAAAAACAGAAAAAAAAGGAGGGGAAGGAATGGAAGGAGGGAAGCAGTGTTTTATTGAAAACGGGTGGACAAACAGTGTGTAATTGGCTGGGGCCGCAGGGGCTAAAGGAGAGGTTCAAAGAGAGGAGAGAGATAGAGAGCAAATTAACAGATAGTGGAGGGAAGATGAAGGGGAGGAAGAGGAGGAAGGGAAAGAGATGACATGGGAGAAAGAGAGGGGAAAAAAAGAAAGTGTTGACTCAGAGAAAGACAAGATCAGTGGATAAAGAGAAAGCTGCACCAAATGGCCAAAAGTATGCGGACACCTGAATGTTACACCAACATGAGCTTGTCGGACAGCTAAATCCAAAACCGTAGACTTTACTCTGTTGCCATAACATCCAGCATTCCTCTGGGAAGGCTTTGCTTGAGATTTTAGAGATCTACTCCCGTTCAACCAGAAGAACATTTACCTGCGTTACAAAGAAATGCGAGAGGCTATGTTGGTGTGGGCACGTTGTTCCAATAAGACAATGAAACGTGATCCAGGAAGGCTGGTTTGAGTCACAGATCCACGAGTTCAAGGCTTAACGGATGCTAAAACTGACAGTCGTCCAAATTTAGCAGTCACTTTTGGTCGATATCGGCTGGACAACAAATCCTTGTTCGCGATGTGCAGCTCTGTAGTTAAGGTTTGGTCGGGTTTAGGCATTAAAGTGATGTGTTTTACAGGGCGATCCTGGTCTGGGTTGAAAAAGGTGATGACGTTAAAAATGCTTTTCCCTCTGAATCACCTCCTCCTCCGAGCCGAGGCGGTGGTGTCACTGAAGCAAATGAGGAGGCAGCCCGGCTGTCTCAGCACTGCTGATGATAGTGAATCTGGGCACCGGCGTTGGGGGACCTGCTCACCTTCACCCCAAAGGTGTTGGGTGGGGTCGGGTTCAGGGCTGCATGCAGACCAGTCAGACCAGTACGGGTCTTCAACACCGAACCCAACTGAGTATTTTCTGTCATTTTTGTATTTTGGACAACTGTAGGACAAAGAAAGACACTGAAGACGTCACTTTGGCCTTTTGGGAAACTGCGATGAGCATTTTTCCACCATTTCTTTTGACAGGAAACGGTTAATTGATTAAAGGAGGAAATGCAGGAGTCTGCAGACTAATCGATAACAAATAACTGTAGCAGAACCTCCACTTTTCAGTACAAAGTTCTTTCATCCTGCTTCTAACTGTCACCCCCCACATAAAGGCCCTTTTATGTAATTTGGGGTATTGTGGACAAATGGCTGGTGCTGTTGTTGTCCTCATGAGGACAGAGTCGCATGTGGACATCGTCACGTTGAACACTTCTGTCTCAAACAATGAGTGCTGTGCAGGAGTGTCCACATACTTTTGGCCATATAGCGCAAGTGTGGTCGCTGCACTTCAGGTAAATAAGGAGCTCGCTTTATTAGCATTTGTGTGTGTGTGTGTGTGTGTGTGTGTGTGAGTGTGTGTGTGTGTGTGTGTGTGTGTGTGAGTGTGTGTGTGTGTGTGTGTGTGTGTGTGCTGACTAAGGCTTATCAGATTCTCAAGGGGCAAGAAAAAAGCCAGAAGAGAGAGCGAGGTTAGAAAAAAGAGGATCGAGGTATTCGCTCTCTCTCTGTCTGATTGAATGGAAGCTGAAAGGTCGCGACCTCTTTCTAAACACTCCACGGTTCTCAGCATTAATCAAATAACACTCACGCACACGCACGCTCGAAGCGCGCACACACACACACTCTGGCGCTGACCTTCACACACTTGCATGCGTGCACACCGAACACGCATACATTTAAAAACACGAAGAAGAAAAAAAAGATCTTATGGGCTTACGCAGGCAGATGCAAATGGCGGGTCAGCTTGCATGTGTGTGACAGACACACACTCACACACCCACACACACACTACCAGGTGAATTTAGATAGGATTATACACACATACCACACTGTATAAACAGTGTCAAATGCCCTGTGTGTGCACATGTTTCTCTCTCTCTGCATCTTTATGTGTATTGCTTGATGTGTGTGTGTATGTGTGTGTGTGTGTGTGTGTGTGTGTGTGTGTGTGTGTGTGTGTCTGTGTGTCTGTGTGTGTGGTCGTAACAGTGACATCTGCACCGTTGGCTAAACAGCTTGCGAATATGCTGATAAAAACAACGCCGGCAGCCAAATTTACAACACCTATAAAACACACACACACACACACACACACACACACACACACACACACACACACACACACACACACACACACACACGCACACATAGGCAGACACATACACATAAGCACACACACGTACACTCAGAGGGCGTATTATGGCGAGATTTACGGTGTGTCTGTGTGTGTGTTTGTGTTTATTGCAGTTTACAGGACAGAAAGAGCGTCTATGTAAGCAACAACTCCTGTCTGTGTGTGTGTGTGTGTGTGTGTGTGTGTGTGTGTGTGTGTGTGTGTGTGTGTGTGTGTGTGTGTGTGTGTGTGTGTGTTTTGTTGGAAAAGGACATCCAGACTTTGAATTTTAATATAATCTTTTTGTTTAGTTGTGGTTCACTTCTCTGTCTCTTCCTTCACATTATTTCCTCTCCATCGTGTTTGCGTTTCCAGTTTTGGATTTTTAGCTGTTGAACGGTGATTTTTTTTTTAAACTATAGATTATTGTACATAGTTTCACGCTTCACCTGTCTGGTTGTTTGAAATGATCCCTCGTGCGTTTGCTCGGTTCGTGCTGTGGTGGCAACACGCTAAGAAATGCAGCGATGTGCGATAAAAGGGGAAGCTCCAGCCGGGGGCAGGCGATGAGGCCGTAAGATATGAGCTCAATATTTCGGGGTATTTCTGCGATAATGATGTTCTTGACAATAACACAAAATATGGAGAAACACTCGGCAAAGATTTGGCGATGCTCAGCTGAGCCGGTGGAGTTTGCCGACGTGGTTTAGAGCTCAGTTCTCCCTGAAGGCGACCAGCTGCTTCTGCTCGAGGCGTGAAAGAAGTTTCTTGTTTTTCTTCCTTTTCGTTGTTACGGTCGTCTCGTACTTACAGTGGTTTTTTGTGCATATGATCCTTTTTAATCAAACTGCCTCCACATGACACCCAGCAGCACGCTGGAGGCTTTGTGAGGCGATGCTGAACTCGTTCTGCAACAACATGACCATTGCTACAGCTGTTTCTCTGGTTTAACTTTGATACACTGTAGCATGGAGGCTAGCTACAGCTGTTTCTATGGTTTTAGCTTTGATACACTGTAGCATGGAGGCTAGCTACAGCTGTTTCTATGGTTTTAGCTTTGATACACTGTAGCATGGAGGCTAGCTACAGCTGTTTCTATGGTTTTAGCTTTGATACACTGTAGCATGGAGGCTAGCTACAGCTGTTTCTATGGTTTTAGCTTTGATACACTGTAGCATGGAGGCTAGCTACAGCTGTTTCTATGGTTTTAGCTTTGATACACTGTAGCATGGAGGCTAGCTACAGCTGTTTCTATGGTTTTAGCTTTGATACACTGTAGCATGGAGGCTAGCTACAGCTGTTTCTCTGGTTTTAGCTTTGATACACTGTAGCATGGAGGCTAGCTACAGCAGTCTCCATTGTGACAGTTGTTGTTTTGATACGGTGTAGCACACACTGCAGAGACACACTGGAATATCTGAAACAACAGCAGCCACTGCAGAGCCAGTGTGCCGTGAGGCCTGGCAGTGACCTCCTAGCTTGGAGCGCAGAGTGCAGTGTAGCAGCTCAACAGCTCACTGCGGCTGTGAATGTGGGGGAGTGTGAGAATGTGCAACAGGAAGTCATTAAAAATTAGCGTAAACATGCTCATGAAACATTTTCCTGGATAAATACGGCACCATTCTTAAAAAGAGTCACTCGGACTTGTACTTGGTGCAGAAATAAAGACTGTGTGTGTTTATTCAGCCTATATAGGAGCTCTTAACCTTTTTTCCAGCATGTAACCCACACTGAGTAAATTTAGCCTCAGCCTGGGACGCAGAGCAAACTCTGGTCATCAGGAAACAGGCTGGACCGAAGCCTGAAACCTGCAGCTGATTCCCAGCTGGATCTTATGAGACGTGGACATTCACCTGTTGGAGCGTTCATGTAGAAACCAAAAGAAAATGGATTTGTTCAACAACCCCAGTGTCAGACACGACAGCGTTTCCAGCCTCAGATCAAGTCTAAACGGGCTTTTCTAAACACATACGGCATGATGAGAAAACTCATAGACAGCTACTCAAAATGTCAAATCTGAAAAAGGGGTTCATGTTGTCTCTTTGTTTGAAAGTGTTGGCATGAAGGCAACCAAAGGCCAAGACCTGGTTGCCAGATCTCTCAGAATGGTTGCCAACCTGGCAGCCGTTGCTGTCGACCCCTGCAGACGTAATAAAAACACAAATACAGGAGTTAAAGGTGAACACATGAAGCGGAAAAGTTACAGAGCTAGAGAAGAAGGCATGATGATGCTACCTGGACTCCACAGAGCTGTGAAATGTGCAGAGGGCATGAAAGAGACTTTCTGTCTGTTAGCCTTGGCTCGTGGAAGCAGAGGGCAGGAACCTGGATTTGAAGGGGGAGGGTACCGTCAGATAAAATGGATTCTGCTTTCTTCACTACTATTTGTTGTCCAGTTCAGATAGACTTTTCTGCTGAGAGCCAATAAGTTTGCTTCTGACTTTCATCACCCCTGTTAATGAGTTTTTCTGTTTGAGGTGAGGAGATGCACGCCGGCAGATAAATGCAAACGTTCAAACTGACTCTGTGAGAGATGGATAAAACGGCGTCATCGGGGATCTGTCAACCTTGGCGAGCTTCCTCAGACTACAAAGATGCTGCCTGCTTTTCTTACTCAGCATATCAGCGTTCCTATCAGAGGTCATTTATTGTTAATTATGAGGCCCAGATACTCAAAAGACTCAACAATCTCAATGTCTTGTCTGTTAATTATAGTGTTTGCAGGAGTCGGATGGTGATGATGTCTGAAACCAGTGCACAAGAGTCACGTTCAATTCTAAAAACCTTCTTTACACCAATTCAGAAATTGTTTTGTCACCATGTACAGCCACTTTGTTTGTTGGTATTTCTTCAGAATGTGACGGATCTTATTCCAGTCGTAAGACAGCTTTAGAGTAATCCAAACTACAGGCAGCAGCCAGATCGACAATTAATGGTGGAACCATTAAGAGACGTTGCTTCAGTTTGTTCAGATCATGTTCATGTTCGGATGGATTTCATGAAATTAGCATCGCTCAGGGACCATGATTCACCTGCGCCTCCTTTATAAAATGTCTTCCATGTTTGAGGCTCAGAACGCAGGTTTTGGCTGGAGTAACTCTTATCCGATCAGAGAAGCCGGTGAAGGTGTTCCTGTGACAGCTGGAATAATAATTTCGCCTTAATGTGGTTTGAATGGAGTTTTTGTTGGAAAAGTTAAAGATGAAGATGAAGATGACGGCGTCTCTGACTGTTCCTCACATCTCTTCATTTCCAGGCAGGAATGTGTGTGAATCTCCCTCGACCGTCTCATGTTCCTCCTCATTTTTCTCTCTTCCTCTCCGCCTCCTCCCTTCCTCCACTCCCCCATCCCTCCATCGTCTCCCTCGCTGTGGTTCGAATTAGACAATGAAAACAATGAATTTGGTGTCTGTTTCTTTCTCTCTGTGTCTCGCCCTCCCCCACTTCTTTCTCTTCATCTTCTCTCTCTCTCTCTCTCTCTGTGACCTCGTGTCATAGTCTCTCGCCCATGCCAGCAACCCCCCACTTCTCCCTCTCTATTTTATTTCTCTTTTGTGTTTCTGTTTTGTGGTTTTTCTCGCTGTACTCAGATATCACCACGTCTGTCTTGATTTCATCTCCCTTTCTTTATCGGCCTCTCGCTGTCCTCATAGTCTTTCTGTGTCTCTCGTCCTTTTTTCTGTCTTTCTTTCTCGCTCTCTCTCTGTCTTTCTATGTGATTTCATGCTCCAGCTGCTCTATTATCAGTCTGTCTGAGGTTGTGTTAACATCAACAATACTGCTACACATACACTGATGGACAGATAGATGGACAGGCTGATAGTCAGACAGACATTCAGCAGGGCGGGTCCTCCCTGAAACTCTGCATTTCATTCTTCTCTCTTATTTTGTGGCTTATTTGCTGCAACAAAGCCGCGTTTCAAGTTGGGTTTCAGTGGAAGTTGAAGCTCGATTTAAAACTTGTTTAAGTTTCATGTTGACTTTAGTTGGAGCTAAAACACAAAATGTCTCAATTTGAAAATGTCTTCATCATGTTGTAACTTTTTTCAAGTTGAATTAAATATGTTTGAGTTCTGAGTTCCATCAGAAAGTTTAAGAGGCTTCTAAACTAATATGAATTAAGAGGTGTCTCAAACAGGAGCCCTGAGGAACACCACATTTAACGAGCCACAGATGTTTTCCACAGCAGTTTCTTTCTCCCAGTCCCTGAACTCAGCTGTGATGGACAAAAAACATCTAAACTCATAAGCTCATGTGTTATTTCTTTAATAGTTGGTGAAGCTTTAATGCGTTTTTGTTCTCAATTAAGAAGTATCTTCATCAGCATCCCTGAGGAACACCAGAAATCTTGAAGAAATCTAGAATTTAATCTCCTTTAATCTCCAAGTGTCTAAATCTTGAACTCTTTCTTCCAGTAATTAGCTTCTTTAGCACCTCTAATCTGCTGGTTGGTTCTGGTCAATGTTTATGACCGTCATAAGAAAAGAAAAGGCTTTTAAAACAACATTTTCAGTTTTGTCCAAACATAGCTGAAAGTGTGAAAGCTTTCCGCTTTGTGTTTGTACACGCTCGAGTGATTCCTTAAACGTCTTCAGAATCCATTTACAATGTGAAAGAGACATTCGTTTAACTGCATCAACTACTCTTTTTGTGTCGAGTGTTTCTCAAACTGAGGCTCTAAAATAGACCACCATCTATTTTCTGGAGGGTCTTCATGTGACGGGGGTGTTTTCTTTAGTCTCAGTCACAGACTAAATGTGCTCTGTTCACTCTTACGGCATGAAAACAATCCTCATATAGTTTCTCCAAAGCCAACAGTTTTTTTTAACTAAAAAATGTTTAGATTTAATTGACGTTATTTTTGCGTGTTGCTAAATTTCACCGAACACAAGCGCGACAAACACGAGCTTCCATCTCTCAGAGGCATCCTGACGTCCAATCAGGAAGTCCCTTTGGACATCTGCTGTTTTTACATGACACAAAGTAAATGAAGAGACGCTTCATGGCCGCCGCGCTGAGGGAGTGGCCTTCCTCCAGTTTCATTTCTCTGCTGCGATGATGTTATCTTGACACCGGCGACCTTTGACCTTTGTGGAAGAAACAAGAGAAAGTGGAGAAAAGATTTATGATGGAATCTGCAGGAAAGGAATTTCTGTCGTATGTAGCAAGTTGTTTTTCTTTCTTTGAGTATTTAATCTTTCTCTCGCTCCCTCTTTCTTTCTTTCTCCTCCTGTTTCTCCACAATAGCTGGGCCGAGGGGATGTCCTCTCCTTTCTCCCTTGTTCATTAATCACTCCCTCCCACTGCTCCTCTTTCTCTCCGTCTTCTCAGATGTTCCTCCTGCCTGTCAGACAGCTCGCTCTTCTTCTCGCTTATTTCTTCTTCTCTGCGAGACGATTCGATTCACTCGTTCGCCTCCTTGTTCGCCTCCTTCTGTTCCTCTTTCAGTCTGTTGCAGACTGTTTTGCTCTCCTTTTTCCTCCTTTCTTCCACCCCCTCCTCCTCTCTGTCCTCTGTCCTTCTGTCCTTTATCTCCCTCGTGTGTGAGAGACAAATCTTTCCACTGTTGTTGTTTGGATTCTTTCAGGATTTGTCAAATCTCAGCCATGTTTGTAGTTTTTGGAGCATGTGGGTTTTTTTTTTTTTTGGACGCTAATGTGTCGGTATGTAAAGACAGAAGGAATGTGTGTTAACGTGTGTATGTGTGTGTGTGTGTGTGTGTGTGTGTGTGTGTGTGTGAACATCCAGAACACTAACACAACTTTACGCTTGTGTATTTATCTAGTTGAGATTCCAGCTTGTATTTGTGTGTGTGTTTTTGTGCACATGTGAGCAAACATCTGTAACACTTGAGCAAGTGTTTGTGTGTGTGTGTGTGTGTGTGTGTGTGTGTGTGTGTGTGTGTGTGTGTATCATAGATGAGAAAGTTTCTGAGTGTGTGTGTGTGTGTGTGTGTGAGCTGCTCTTTTAACTCAAACACACAGAGCTTAAAAGCAGCATTTCCTGCCTCGAAGGATGAAAGCTGCATGATTATTTGTCGTGTGTGTGTGTGTGTGTGTGTGTGTGTGTGTGTGTGTGTGTGTGTGTGTGTGTGTGTGTGTGTGACCCACTTGAGGCCAACAAATACCACAGGCCTTGCTGTTCGTGTGAACTCTTTCTTGATCTCGTCTTGTGTGTAAATGTGTGTGTGTGTGTGTGTGTGTGTGTGTGTGTGTGTGTGTGTGTGTGTGTGTGTGTGTGCGTGTGTGCGCGTAAGGAAAAAGTGAGAGAGAACATGTGGGCCTGAATGTATGCACCTGTGTGTGTGTGTGTGTGTGTGTGTGTGTGTGTGTTGTCCTAATGGGATGATTGTAGGTTAGTCATGGAGGGTTCAGTGCTCTACCAGCCTGTAGTGTATGTTGTGTGTCTATGTGTGTGTGTGTGTGTGTGTGTGTGTGTGTGTGTGTGTGTGTGTGTGTGTGTGTGTGTGTGTGTGTGTGTGTGTGTGTGCGTGTGGGTTCGCTCCCTCGTGCTTTGTTTGGGGTGACCTACAAAAAGCATTGCCACATTCTTCTGCTCTCCCTCGCCCTCCGTGCACTTCATGCTACAAACAGCATTTCCTGCCGTGATTCCTTGTTTCCGCTGTTAACTTAAGGTGGATTAGAAGTTCTTATTCTTCTCAGGTGTTTTGTAACAATCGGAGAAATTGGGAGCGAGCGAGAGGAAGTGACATGTCGATTGTGATCCAAGGCCGGGCTCGGCGCGGCGCTGAATGCACCGAAACGGCGTCTTATAAGGGAAATGGTTCGTGCTTCAAACATCCTGTTCTGCTCTGAGGATGAGATCCTTCTTCATGTTGTTTCAGCCTGTTTTCAGCGTGTTTAACAAATACACCTGCCCACGGTTTTCACAGCACCCGGCACGTACATGACGTATGTGCTGAGCGACGTGAGTGTTGCTGTCATCGTCCCTTTGACAGCACACAACACAACACAGCACTAAACGGCTCTGATTTTTGTCTGTTTTTAAAGCTTTTGTAGTTGATGTACGATCAGAAGTCTCCACAGGGTGTTTTATTTTGAAAATTTACCGGATTTACCGGATTCTCTGCACCATTCCTGTGTCTGACTTCCTGTTTGGCTTGATCATATGGTCTGTCAAGGGAAGGGTGGAATTGCACACATTGTCCAGAATGGCGGCAGTCAGCTCGGATGTGGATGTGGATGTTAGCGCTCGGTCGAATTTAAGGACTGTAGAGCCAATGAAATCTGATCTAGAGCTCCTATTGGCTGGAAAACATTGTTTGTCAGCCCCAAACTGTTGACTGTTCATCACCTGAACTTTCTCATTTGTTAGAAAGTGGTTTTCAGACTTTAACGTAGGTCATTTCGGACATTTGAGGCACCATGAAACGAAGGCGCCGCGGCTTCGTCTGCGGCAGATTTAGCTTCAGTCCAGAACCACCACAGTAACTGAGTAAATGTGAGCAGAACCACTTCACCTGAGGCCTCGCTCACCTGGAGGAGTCTCGGGTTTGACTCCTGATGTCTGTCCATCAGCAGCTGAAGCGATGAAGGTTTGAGGCGCTGACTGCGAGCCTGTAGGCCTCCCTGCTGTGACATCATCATCATGTCCCAGCTTGCACTGTGACATCATCATTATCATTATCACCTGGTGACTCCTTTGAACGATGATTCATCTCAGCATTGCACCATCATCATCATCATCATCATCATCATCATCATCATCATCATCATCATCATCATCATCATCATCTGGCCTCCATGTCAATAACTTGGAGGAGGTGGAGGGCAGATACTCAGATACAAGCAGCAGCACAGCAGTAGAAAAACACTCCAATGCAAGTAAAAGTCCTGCGTTCATTAGTACAGAAGTAATATCAGCAAAGTGTACTGGAAGTATAAAGAAGGAAAAGTACTTCTTATGCAGATATGGCGACCGCAGTATATGCTAAATTATTAGATGATCGTTACGAATGTGTTAATGTGGACGTAATGTTTTACTGCAGAGCTAATTTCAACCACACCGTGTATTTCAAATATTATATCCATTAAAAATACAATGACTGTAGTGGGAGTACATATTTCCCTCTGAAAGTACAAGTATACAGCAGCAGAGAATGGAGTATTAAGTATGTCAAATTGTTACTTTGTTCAACGTGACGCTTCATGAAAAGTATCTTTTCAAATGTTACAAAGTGCTTCACATTAATTAAACCCAAAGTAAAAAGTCTCCTGCTGATGATGTCACAACGGGGAGTTTGTGATGACTCCGGAGCATCGGCGGTACAATAACCACAAGAAAAACCGCCGTGACGGCTTCATTTGCATAGCCATTCAGCGCACTTTGTAAACCAAAAAGAACAAAACAGGAAAATTATCAGTCAGCTATAATTAATAGAAGACTAATGCTGACTCCATTAAAGTCCAGAGCCGGTTAAGGCTGAGTCGGCACAATCCGGAGAGCACATTGGACTCCCTGAAAACAGATTAACTAGACTACGGCAGCTTAATGAGGGCAATAACTGGCTGGTTTATTAAAAACAAAGTTTGGTTTGTGTGGCCGCTGTCTGTGAAATCTAACCAGGCAGAGTCACGTTTTACAGGCCGGCTGCTTCCAGGAAAGGGAATGACTGTCACAGACGGCGAGAGGCGATGCGTCACACCGGGCCTGATGTTTACTGGAAACACTGGTGAACTCACGAGCTGAGGCGTCTTACTATTCACTGCTGAGTCGCACAGACAGACAGACAGACAGAACAAAAGACGAGCAAGACAAACTGTGAGATTACCAGGAAAGAGACATGAAGACAGGTCCAGAGCATGGACTGACGGAGGGTTTTTAATTTGTGAACAAGGCTTAAAGGGTAGTCCTGCTATTATTAAACCTGGTCCTTATTTCTACATATTTTTGGGTCTAAAAAGTTTTGGTCAGGCAGATCGCCTCAGCCGTGACACAGGCTGCAGCGCCTGCAGCGTAACCCTCAGAGGCAAACAGGCTCGTCGACGTACGTCCACTGAAAGTGTTTTAGCCTCTGAGAGACTCGGGTTGTTATTCTAGCTGTCTGACAGCGTCATGGAAGGACCCCTGCAGAGGTAGACCTTTTTGTTAAAGAGTAAGATCCTTTCTGTTTAACCAGAAACAGCCGTTCTGTCGCTCTGTTCAAAGTCACCACACTCCTTTGACAAAAACAGCATTTTTACCTGGCAGAACAGGGGCGTCGCTGGTCTACTGCTGCATCGTTAGTTTGTTCACTTCAGATACAAACTAATGTGTTAAATCACAAAGTCACACAGTAACGCAAACAAACGAAGTGATCGAGGCAGCAGTCGACCGGAAACTCCCGTGTTCTGTAACGTAAAATGACTGTTTTTATCAGTGGAGTCTGGTGGGTTTGAACAGAGCGCTGAAATGGTTGTTTTCCAGTTAAACAAAAAGGTCTACCTCTCTCCATAATGTTGTCAGACACTGAGAATAACAATCTGAGCTGCTCAGTGGCACAAACAAACACTTTTAGTGGACGTAATCCCAAAGATTGCAACCATTGCAGGCTGTTTCACAGCTCAATTACCTGTAAGAGAGTTAAACATGCTAATGTCAGCATGCTAGCATGCTCACATTCACAGATAAGCTGGTATAATGTTTACCACTTTAAGTTAGCGTGCTAGCATGCTAACATTTTCATAAATCCTGTAGCCACTAGAGGGCTCTGCCACTTTTGGGGATTTGGCCAAAATGACTGATGCTGTCGTTTTTAGCAGTGACCAGTTTCACTGAAGCACCTGCACATGTGGCAGATCAGAAACCTGGATCAGGTGTTTCCATGCTGCCGTGCTCCAGGCGCACAGTTTAATCCAGGTGGAACCAGGAAATCACATTAATGTAAACGCTCTCACCAACGAGAGTTTTTCATGGACGGCAGCGAATGTAAACCTGTTTAAACCAACATTGTCTTATGTAAAGCAGCCGACGCGTCTTCATTTCCTGCTTTTCAGAGCTCACACCTCATGCTCCAGCACACCTTGTGTCCTTTAATGCATAATGACAACGCTCGTGGTTTGGAGACCTGCTGAAATCCCCTGATGGCAGAATCTGTGTCATTTTGTATTAAATAGATTGTGTTTTGGAGCATAATGTTCTAGGTGGCCCCTGAAATGAGGCATTGCATCACTCTCAGTCCGACGCTGAGCAGGTTTCATCTGTTTTCTGTTGGTTTCACAACATTAAACCTGTTGGTAGATCATGAAAACGGCCTGTTCAGTCGCACAGAAGTGACACAGTTTAATTTAACGATTCTTTTTTGTTGACACTTTGGATTTCCTGATAGTGTCTTTGGAAGTTTCTCGGACAGGATTGTGTGATTTGGTCCTAAAAATACAGTTTTCACTTGTTGCACTTTGAGTTTTGTCTTCAGTTTTGGTTTATTTGAGACAGTGAGAGGACAAAAGGTCAGAGGATGTTCCAGTTCACGGCTCGTCGGTCTTTCAGTCAGTGATGAATGTATTTATCTGCAGGCAAGCACACAATCAAATCAATGAATATTTTAGGAGTTTTAAATTAAGCCATTTTTTCTTGTAAAGAAAACTCTTCTTTTTCTTACGGTTACTATCAGATTACATCGCTCTTTTCAGGATTTTTTAGGATTTTTTTTCACTTTTGTTTACTGTTACACAAGTAAACATCCATAAATCTGCTTAGAAATCCTAGAAAACAGCAAACTTCAGAACTTGCCTGGGAATCGTCACGTTTTTGGCTTTTCTTCAGAATCAAAGTTATTCATTGTTAGTAATCTCTACGTCCATGAGCTCATGGCGAACAGGAGCTTCTCATGGCTCATTCGGCAAAAGTTTGATGGTCCCCACAGCGTAACTCGGTGGATCCATGGCAGCACGGCTTCTTGTTTACATCCTCTAAAGTCCCACTTTATGAGCTGTAGACCCAAAACTTTATGCTGATGTTGTCTGAGCAGTGTCAGAAGAGGTGAAGGTGTCCTTTGAAATGTTAGCATGACCCAACAACAGTAATAATGAAGCGCCCCCCCCCCCCCCCCCCATCGACTAGCTGATAAGAGCTAACGGCCTTATAAAGCCGTCCGGTATGCGTGTAATCAAACACATCGACGTCTTTATAAAGTCTGACAGCGCTGAAGCTGCACACCGGGCTGCTCCTCTTCCTCTGACGCTCTGCTCGCTCACGTTTGGATCAGATCGGATTAAAATCAAACAGGTTGTGTGAAGCAGCAGCGCGGGAGGCGTCTGTGCGTCCAGGAGGTGGAAAGTCGTGCACTTTCCTTTAAAATCAACCAATTGAGTAATGTGACCGTAGCGTCTCTGCCGGATCAATCGGAGCGGCGCTTTAATTGCTTCAGCAGCTGCTGTTTGTGGCTTTGCTTTCTGTTTGGGAGCAGAACTTCCCCCGCGGCCGCTCGCTAACAACAACAACACAGCTGAATATTTAACCTACGAGGGATGAAAAGCGCCTCTTTTCGTGCCAAAAAAAGCAAATGACGAAGCAGTTTTATTGTTCCAGTAGTTAGCGCGGTGATATATTGCCTCCTCGCTGGACGTTTCTGCTGGATCTCTGCTCTAATTAGCCAGATTACTTCTCCCTCTGTTGAGGAAATGTGATTGTATTGTTTGTGTCGTCTCCGGGCCGCCGTACCACCGCGGCCTCCCGACGGCGCTTGATGTGTTATCACAACCTTCGTCAGAGGAGGTTTGAGTTTTGACTGTTGATGTTTAGTTTGGATGTTTCTGTGGACTTTGGTTGATGGATGTAAACGAGTTTTGGTGATGGAGAGATTAATTTAACTCTGCAAACAGCGGATGAGGATTCAGTCTGAGAGAAGTTTGTCTGGATGGTCACCGGATGTGTTTTCTTCACGATGCTGCAAATGTTAAATGACACTTTGGCTTCAATCCTGAGTTTAAGGAAAGACTTTTTTTTTAACTGTTGACTTTTTTTGGCCGTCTTTCCTTCAGAGGAAGTCGATGAAGCAGGTTTTCTTTTTTCATTCTGCGCATTTTTCCTGATATTTCTCATTTATCAAAAAGTCAGAGCTGAAAATCCAGTCGGGTTTTCTCCGTCGAGTTTTTGCATTCGCTAAGATGAAAAAAGTGGTTGTTGATGTTTGGTTGGTGTTTTCAGCTTTAATGTAATTTAATTCATTTAAACTCACTTGCACAGAACGCTCAAATATGAACAACGTAATTTGATTACATCAACTCAAGGTTAGATATCACTGCCTTTTTCAACACTATGATAAATAAATAATAATAAAACAACATCTGTTTAGGACTTCTAATAACAAACAATTAAAAACAAAGACATGAGAGTAAAATCAACAAGACACAAACTGATAAAACAAGCAGAAAAACGGTGTTCTGTAATGTTAAATGAAGCCGGCCTGCACATGAAACCGATCGTTGAAATATTGTCCTGACAAAACGAGATAAATCAGGTGAAACTCCTTCGCTTTAAGATAAGTGAAACTCTTATTATCGCCAATCCTGCAGCTCTGAAACTTAAAGTCACCATAAAGCAGTTTAACGCCTCTGCCAGCCAATCAGCTGCTCTGACGGGGAAAAGGGGGATTAAAGCGCTTTAAACGGGCGAGTTAAAGCGCAGCCTGAGAACGAGGCCGTCAGCCGTTAATAAAGTTGATATGTTAGTTCATCACTGTAAAACTTTACAGCTCTTTGAATGTTTATCATTTTTTATAATAAGCAGCTCCGCGTGTGTGTTTTATTACATTACTGTTATCACTTTTATAATAGCTAGCTGTGTGTGTGTGTGTGTGTGTGTGTGTGTGTGTGTGTGTGTGTGTGTGTGTGTGTGTGTTTCCTTACATGGCCAAGCCGACCTACCACGAGGGTGTAATAGAATAAAAGCTAATCTGTCTGCGTGTGTGTGTGTGTGTGTGTGTGTAAATCTGCAATAATAATATATTCTGGGTGAGTCTGTGTGTGTGTTTATGAAAGGAAAGAGCTGTGTGTGTGTGTGTGTGTGTGTGTGTGTGTGTGTGTGTGTGTGTCCACTGTGACCCAGTGTAAACTAATATTGATTCAGCTGTTGGTGTTATACACTAGTCATAAAACTGGACTTATTGTAGGATCCAGGCTTACCTTCTGTGTGTGTTTCTGGGTGTGTGTGTGTGTGTGTGTGTGTGTGTGTGTGTGTATTGGCTTGGATTTAGACCATGTGCGGTTAACTTTAGAAACCCAGTTTACGTGTCAAACCGGGTTTTTGTTCACACTAAATGTTTCACGCTGAAAATCGATTAGAGGAACTTCTTCGTTCTGTTGGCAAACAGCCAATCGGCGCTCTGCTGCCCCCACCTGGACAGTCTTGATGATGTCATCCCGCATCGTCCACCAGCCAAACTGCCGTTACTGTTGCTTCTTACGCGTATATTTACGCTCTCGAAGCTCTAAAGAAGAAACCAATTGTGAACATGTCACGCACTTTTTAATGTACCTGAGCTCACAGCGAAGGATAAAAGCTAGCAGATGGGTTGATTAGCTGTTTAGCTTTCGAGTCGAGCTTAAATCTCGTATCTACTGTAAAAAATAGTGCGTTTGATGAACACAGCAGCGTTTAGCAGCTAACGATGCCCCTCAGGAGACGAAAGAGAGACAATACTGGACTAACGTTCATCAGGTGACAAACACGACCCGACCATGTTGGTCTGCAGCTGCTGGATGAACCGTCTGCTAACAAATTCGTCAACTTGTTTCCGCTGCCCCCCGGTGGCCAAAAAAGTCAGTTATTGCAGGTTTGGCACTCAACGTCGTTAACATTTTGTTTAACAATTTTTGTGTCTGATGTGTGCTGTGTGTATTTGGTGTACATGTTAGTACTGCTGAAAATATTTTTCTTATAGTGACAGATTAATTTTACTTAAGTAAAAGTAATTATACCACGGTGCAGAAATACTGTCCTGCATCTGAAGGGCCAAAAGTAAAAGTACTTACATGAATACTCTGTAGTAACAAGTAACTTATGTTTTCAAAAGAATGTAGAGGAGCAGAAGCATGAAGTAGCAAACATGAAAATACACACGTGAAGTACAAGTACCTCGAAGCTGTACTGAAGTAAATGTACTTGGTTACATTCTGGTGTGTGAGTGGACGAACAAAGAGCAAACAAAGTGTGTCGCCTTGTCTTTTAGTGTCCTTGTGTGTTTGTTTGTGCTCAACATGAAGATTCTGAGTGTGTGTGTGTGTGTGTGTGTGTGTGTGTGTGTGTGTGTGTGTGTGTGTGTGTGTGTGTGTGTGTGTGTGTGTGTGTGTGTGTGTGTGTGTGTGTGTGTGTGTGTGTGTGTGCATCCATCTACATGTGTTTGTGTTTGTGTTTGTCTACATGTGAGTGTTGGTGTGTGATGTATGGGGCCGGTGAGTAATACTGCATGTGTCATTCTGAGTCCCCAGAGTTTCTTCTTCTTCTCTCCCCCATGTCCTTCCTCTCTCTCTCTCTTCTTCCTCTCTCTCTCTCTCTCTCCCTCTCTCTCTCCCCCCATCTGTCTTCTCTCTCTCTCTTTCTCTTTCTTTATTTCTTCATCTCTTTTTTTCTGTGACATTCCTGTCCGGCGCTGAGGGTGTCATCCTAGTTTTCTGCTGACTCGGTGCTTCACAGACACACACGTACACACACACACACACACACACACACACACACACACACACACGCACACACACACTCCAGCTGTTGAGAGCGGGGGCGTTTATTGGATTGTCTGTGTCCTCTATTTGGATAAGGAGAAAGGAAAGAGGGAGCGCAGAGGAGGAGGAAGAGAGAGGGAGGAAGAAAGAGGGAACAAAGGAGGACAAGGAGTGACGGGAGGGATGAGAGAGAAAACAGAGGACAGAGAAGAAGAATCAAAGGACGCCGTGCAGGAAGAGATGAAGAAGAAGAAGGTGGAGGAACAATCTGATTAATGAGAGCAAAGAGGAAGAGCACGAGGAGGCCGGAGAAGTGATTATAAGATCATCAGAAAATACTTTTTCAATAATAATATTTCCAGTTTTACAGTAAATATTAATATATAACATCTAGTAAATTAATTTATATTTATCATTCTATTAATATTTGAAAAATATTGTGCTCGTGTTTTATAATCTCACCGTAATTCATTTATTTTTTGTTTTGTAATTTAATCATTCGACAACACGTAAATATTTTTATATTTAACATTTTTAATCAGCTAATTATTTAAATAGATTAATTAGTTGTGTAAAAAACGGATATATCTTAATTACAGATTAAGCGTTTGTGTGTTTAATTTAGTTTTTAACGTCAGACTTGTGAGAATAAAAGCGTTTCAGGGCAGATCTGATCAGGGCAGATGAAATACAGCGTGTTCTGTCATTTATGTCTGTTATTAATTCTCAGTGTTTTACAGTTTAATGACAGTTGAGCGGAGCGACATGAGCTGCATGATGACATGATGTCCTTTAAACTACAGCTCCCATGATGCTTTGAGGGCACGTCTGCTCTCCTGCATGTGTTGCTGCTGAATGTTTTAATTCTAAAGCTGATTGATGTGGAAAATCAATACTTCAGCATTAATGGAAGCATTAATTTAGACAGGAAGTGATAAACTGTAATACTGAATTATGAGCCAGCCAATCATGTTTCTGCCTGGTAACAGGACGAACTGTAAATTTGACCTGTCCGGTAGCTGTTAGCTGTTAGCTTAGAGACAGAATATCATGACATTAATATCAAATTCTGAAGTGTCTCTGAGTTCATGTGTTCATCTCCTTCATCCATCTTGTGTTCACAAAGTGGTGAACTCTCTCCATCCTCTATGAACGGCTGAGCCTTTCCAGGATGCCCCTTTCATACCCAATCATGATGCTCTCACCTGTTACCAATCAGCCTGTTTACCTGTGGAATGATCCAAACAGGTGTTTCTGGAGCGTTCCACATCTTTTTGTGAAATGTGTTGCTACATCAGATCCAGAATAAGCAGAATATTTACAAAAACCAATGAATCTGATGAAGAAAAACATTAAATATATTAACTTTAGGCAAATTAATTAGAAAAAAATACATAAAAGTTACATCTTTTTAGCTTAAAACAAAAGGTGATTTGAACCTTTAGTGCTGGTTTGTGTTCCTTTAAGTGAGGCTAACAGCTAAAGATGGACTGCAGAGACCTGAGACAGCAAAGAGAGAGAGAGACAGAGAGAGAGAGAGAGAGAGAGAGAGAGAGAGAGAGAGAGAGAGAGAGAGGGAGAGAGGAGGAAAAATGAAGAGAGGCGAAGATAAAAGATGGTATAGGTATGGAGAGAGAGAGAGAGAGAGAGAGGGAGAGAGGGAGCAGATGTTCTGAAAGAACAATGGAGGGAGAGAAAGACATAAATGATGGTTGGTGAAAGAAAGAGTAAAATGAAGGGAGAGGGAGAGATGAAAGATGACAGGCGTGGGAGGCAGTGGGCGAGAGAGCTAGAGAGACAGTGAGAGAGAGACATGGGAGAAAGAGATAAAAGATGTTGGGTGGAGGAAAGAGCAGCCGAGGAGAGAGAGGGAGGAAGGGAGGGGTGTGAAAAAGAGAGAGAGAGAGAGAAAGTGTGTGTGTGTGTGTGTGTGTGTGTGTGTGTGTGTGTGTGTGTGTGTGTGTGTGTGTGTGTGTGTGTGTGTGTGTGTGTGAAGAGAGAGATGACAGGACGATGAAGAGGAGGAGGAGGAGAAGAGGTGAGCGTCCTTGCACTGTCAGGGGCGATCGATGGCACATCATTTACATTACACTGACTTAACTGCAGGGAGAGAGAGAAAGAGAGGGGGGAGAGGGAGAGGAAGAGATTGATAGAGAGAGAGGGAGGGAGGAAAGGACAGGTAAGAGAAGAAGAAGGAGAGGGAGGAATGGACGGAGGTGAAGGATGGAGAGACGGAGGGGCAGAAAATTAACTACAGTTGAGAAGAGATGGAGAGATGGAGGGGCGGTTTAAAAAAGGGGGGTGAGATTGATCTGATGATGGTTGGGGCAACTCTTTCTTTTTTCCTTCCCTGACTGCCCTTCTTCTTCTTCTTCTTCATTTTTGTCTCTCGCCTCCCACACGCCGTCACTCCTCCTCCTCCCCCTCCCTCCCTCATATGTGTCAAACGTCTCTCCTCATTACTTTCATCCCTCCTTCTCTGCCATCTCTCCATCTTTTTATGTTCCTTCTCTGAGCAAAGATCAACACAGTTTGCCACTCTGCCTGCTAACTGGTTAGCAGGCAGCTACTAGCCTGTTTACGCTGTTAAAACCCTCAAAACCTGCTATGATGCTAACATACTCACAGTGGAAAATGCTAACACACTGGCGTTTAGCATTATGATGCTTACCATGTTACCATCTTAGTCTATCATGTTAGCATGCTAACACCTGCCTCTCTCTTCATCTTTCTTATGTTCCTTCTCTGGGCAAAGATCAACACTGTTTGCCACTCTACCTGCTAACTGGTTAGCGATGCTACTAGCCTGTTTACACTAATATAGCCCTTGTTCTTTTTGGCATACACCAGCATGCTAACATGCACACATTGAGAATGCTAACACGCTGGCATTTAGCAGATATGATGTTAACCATGTTCACATATGTCTGTCATGTTAGCATGCTAACATCTTCCTCTTTCTTCATCTTACGTGTCTCCTCTGAGCCAAGATAAACATACCGAGCTACCCTAGCTGGTTAGCAATGCTACTAGCCTGTTTCCACTGTAATGAGATATAATATTTCAGCTCAGTTTAGTATCTTAACATTCCTCTCTTTTTATCTTTCTTCTTCTGTGTGAGCCACCCCGATGCTTGCTAACTGGTTAGCTACTAGCACATTTACACTACTCGCTAGCTCTTGAGGTAACTGCTGCCAGCAGTGCGTTAATGTAGCCTATAATGTCTATCATGTTCATCAGCTTAGTTTAGCACATTAGCATGCTAATAATTAGCTCTGAGCTCATCCAGTGACCACAGCATATTATCTATCTGTCTGTCTAATCCTCCCTCCTCCTGCTCCTTTCTCCCTCCCTCCCCCCTCATACCATATGTGACATTCCTTCTCAATGTGGCGCATTGAAAACTTCCTGTTGTTATAGTTTGTTATGAGCACTTCAAAGAGACGGAGGGAGGAGGGAGACGGACAGAGAGCGAGAACATGGAGTCTGTTATAGTTTTACCTCTTAAATGCTAACATGTGAGAGCACCGTGTATGCCTGTATGAATTATCCTTGCCTCTGTGTGTGTGTGTGTGTGTGTGTGTGTGTGTGTGTGTGTGCGTGTGTGTGCGTGCACACACATGCCTAGGAAGTAAGGTAATGACGCTTAAAGCCATCACACGCTCACACACACTCACGCAGACATGCAGACACACGTTAGCCCATCGACCTGTATAACTTGTCTCGTCAGCGATTGTGTGTCGCTCCCTCTGTGTGTGTGTGTGTGTGTGTGTGTGTGTGTGTGTGTGCAGTGTTTAATATTTAATAGGTGCTGGTTAAAAATGCAGGAGTGTTTTTGTCTCTTGTCCCATAGCACACCTGTTCCTCTGGAGAGAGAGAGAGAGAAAGAGAGAGAGAGGGATGCATGGATGGATGGATGCATGGATGGATGGATGGATGGATGCATGGATGGATGGATGGATGGAAATATAGATGCAGTAGATGGAATAGAGGTAAGAAAAGATGATGGATAGATGGATGGACTGGGACAGATGGACAGAAGCGAATGGATAGAGTGATAGATAATGCGGATGGATGGGAGGATAGACATGAACGGATGATAGAGGGATGGATGGAGGAAGGATGGATAGAGGTAGAAAACTGATTGATGGATGATTAGCAGGTAGATGATAGATAGAAGGGTGGATGGAGTGAAGATGGAGAGGAAGATAGCAGGATGGATGGATGGACTAAATGATGGACAGATGGATGGATGATGTAAAAGATAAGAGGGTGGATGTATAGATGTATTTAATAGATGGATGGATGGATGGATGGATGGATGGATGTATAATTTGAAAGATAAGAGGATGGATGAAGGGACAGACTTATAGACAAATGGATGGATGGGCGGATGGATGGATGGATGGATGGATGGATGGATGTAGCCGACTGAAGGATGGTTAAACAAATGGATGATTGATTGACAGAAAGAACGACGGTTGGTTGGATGAAAGGATGGATGGATGGATGGATGGATGTAATTCCATATGTAGCAGGTGAGTGACGATAACAGAAGTAGAAGGACGGCGAGTGATAAGCGCTGAAAGAGAAGAGATGAATAGAGCGGAGAAGAAGCGAGGGATGAGAGAGGAGAGAGGTGTCATCAGGTAATCAATGTAGTTTTCCTGTTTCCCTCCGCTCCGTGTTTTAAGGTGATTTTTTTCTTCCTTATTATTCTCGCTCTACTTCCCTTATCAATCAATACTTATTATTGGCCGGCTCACTCTGCCTCTGTCCATCCCTGCTCGTCCTCCTCTCCTCTCTCCATCTTTTACCCTCAAGAAGAAAAGCCGAAAAAGAGAGAGGAAGGAAACGCACACACACACACACACACACACACACACACACACACACACACACACACACACACACAATGAAGTCATTCATCTGTCCAATCAAAGAGGCGGAAGCCCAGAGAAAAGTAAACATCCATCTCTCTCTCTTTCTTTCTTTCTGTCTGTCTCGTTCGCTCCGTGAGTCCGTGAGCGTCCATGATTATGATGCCCTGCGCGTGTGTGTGTGTGTGTGTGTGTGTGTGTGTGGACAGACATATATCCCATTTCTCTGGTGTCTCTTTAAAAAGAATAGATTGTTCTTCTGCTACAAACAAAGAGTAAAGAGAGAGAGAGGATGAGGTCTGACACGATTTATGATGGCCGAGAGATGTGAGGAGACAGAAAAAAGACAGAGAGAGAGAGAGAGGGAGAGGAGAGGAGAGGAGCGGAGGGGAGAGGAGAGGAGGAAGAAAGGGAGAGAGATAGAGAGAGAGGAAGGAAGAAAGGAGTAATCGATGGAGAGGTTGTGACATCATTATTTGACCTCCAGCTGGGGGAGGGCAGAAGATGAAAGAGGGGGTGAGGAGGAAGACGAAGGAGACGGATGGAGAGGTGGGTGGATTAAAGGAGCAGGAGACAGAAAAAAAGTTTTTGAACTGGAATTAAAAATAATTTACGGTCAAACCGGTGAAAACAAAGAAGAAGAAATGATATATATTATATTTTATATCGATTTAAAGTGACGGCAGCAGACTTCCTATTGGTCCAGCGTCCGTGTGGGCGGGCACTACTGACAGCTGACCAGCAGCCACTTCCTGATTTCTTCTTCTTTGGTGATCCAGCTGGTGATGAAATGATGAAAGATGAAATGATAACGTTGAGCAGATAACGGGTGGCGGGGTCCGCCATATTTAAGCGTATTTAAGAAAACTACATTTCAAAGTACTTTCCTCTCTGCGCTAATTGAAAATAATTTAAATTATAATACTGATCAGCTCACCTGAAGGTTAAAGTAAATTAAAATCTAATTAAAAAAATGCAAATGAAAGTGAGTAAAAATAAGAAAACTTTTAGAATTAAATGCGTAAAACAGAATCATCTGGACGGCAAAAACACACAAAACCACATTTCAGCTTCACGCGGAGGGAAAGAAACCAAAGCCGAGAACAAAGACGAATCTGAGCGTCCAGATGACGAAGGATCGAAACAGGAAACCGATAAATGAAGGAGAGGCAGCAAAATAACAAGAAGAAGAAGGCGAGGAGGAGGAGGAGGGGAGGAGCAGATCAGCGCACTGATGGAGAGATAAAAGAAGAGAGGGAGAGAAAGATGAAAGATTTGAGCTAAAGAGGGTTGACCCCTCGCTCTACCCCTCGTATTGACCGTACTGGGCTTTGATAAACTACACTGTGTGTGTGTGTGTGTGTGTGTGTGTGTGTGTGTGTGTGTGTGTGTGCGTGTGTGCGTGTGTGTGCATGCGTGTGTGTGTGTGTGTGACCTCTGCACGTTCCGAGCTAAATCAATCTGTCAAACGTGTTAGCGAGGCTGTGCTTATTCACCGCCATGCCTGTTTGTGTGTGTGTGTGTGTGTGTGTGTGTGTGTGTGTGTGTGTGTGTGTGTGTGTGTGACCGACCCTGACCGGCCATCAGAGCCAATGACGGAGTATTGATCAAGGCTCTGTCACCATAGAAACGGCCATTTGGGAGGACAGGCGAGGGTGCGCGTGTGTCAAAGTGGGAAGACTTACTTCAAGGTGGCTCATCAGATCATCTGGTGTGTGTGTGTGTGTGTGTGTGTGTGTGTGTGTGTGTGTGTGTGTGTGTGTGTGTGTGCGCGTGCGTGCGCGCGTGCATGTGTGCATGTGTGTGAAATGTCAGCTTCATGTTTTCCATTCGTGGCATGTTTTTGTGTTCTCGGCCAATTAAAAGGTCATCAAAAAACAAAAAATACATCAGCGGCGAACGTTTTGAAGCCGCTGCGTCTCGTTTTAATTAACATCAATAAATCATTAGCTCTTTAATTATGAGACATTATTTTAATTACTGCAAACAGACGACAGCAGACTGTCTGCCGCGAGCTGGACGCTGCTTTCTGAACCGCTGGCAGGGTTTGAAGGGAAACCTGCGTCGATTGACGGCACAAAGCGGGAGAAGTGACGCCGTCCAGTCAACTTTTATTTTGGTTTGTACTTTCATGAGAAAGTTTCGAGCATATTTAATATTTCAGGTCTTTAAAGTCTCATTCAAAGTACTCAAGAAGCACCTGAAGATGACAAAAATCCAACATTTAGCAACTTTGAGGGGAAATTTTCAAACATAAGTGACGTAAACGAGTGTTTTCGTCGGGTTTATCAGTGATACAGACATGTTGCCTGCGATGAGCTAACAGCAGCTAACAGCATCAGCCACGCTAACTCCAGTTTATTGTCCAAATGATTCATTATGAATTCATTAATAACGTAAAATCTCATCTGATTGGCCGATGAAAAACAGGTGTGTTGTTGTCTGCGTCCTGTCGGAAAGACTCGCTCACAGTGTGTGCAGGTAAAGAGGTCGGGGTCAAAGGTCGTCGGCTCACCTGTCCTGTAATGTCTTCATGTCAGTGTTTTTAGGACGAATGGATGTGTTTCTATTTAAGGGTGTGAATGCAGTCAAGGTTAAAGGTTAACCAATGAATTTAGGTCAGTGGACTGTGTGTGTGTGTGTGCATGAGTACGTATGTGCTTCAGCTTCTACATGCATGGTGTGTGTGTGTGTGTGTGTGTGTGTGTGTGTGTGTGTGTGTGTGTGTGTGTGTGTGTGTGTGTGTGTGTGTGTGTGTGAGTGAGATGTGTGTGATGTGTGTGACCTGCTCTTTGTTCCTGAGCTCGGTGCAGTAAGGAGAGTGGACCGTTGACGAGGATTAATGCCCAACATATGGCAACCCTACGGGACACACACACACACACACACACACACACACACACACACACACACACACACTGCAGTCATTACTCTGAACAAAGGACTGTAAGGCTAATGAGAAGGCGATATCATGTGTCCTTTGCACACACACACAACACACATGGCATGGATTCACGTGGATACACACACACTTTAATGTTGCTTATCCATGGATGGATGCAGATGAACACACACACACACACACGCACACACACACACACTTGGTACTGTAACATGTATCCATTGTGAGTGTATGTGTGTATGTGGGAGTTGAAGGGTAGCAGGGGGTTTGTTGATGGAAAGGCTTTAAGGTTTGAATGCAAACACCTGTGTGTGTGTGTGTGTGTGTGTGTGTGTGTGTGTGTGTGTGTGTGTGTGTGTGTGTGTGTGTGTGTGTGTGTGTGTAACTAAGAGAAAGAATAGTGTGTTTATTGTACAGGTGTGTGTGTGTGATTGAGGGAGAGAGAGAGGGAGAGGTTAAGCAGAGTTCAGAGGAAAAGTGAAGGTTCATGTTTTCATTTCTTCATGCTCCTCTGCCTCCCTCTCTCGCTTAATGTGTGTGTGTGTGTGTGTGTTTGTGTGTTTTCGCACGTACAGGATCACACCCTAAAACATTTTCAGGCAATTTCTCTCTGTATTATTTTACACACTTTCACTTTTCCCTCCTCCCGCTCCCTGTGGACGGTTTCCATCTGCCTGTATTTGTACGTGTGTTGTAGGGCCCTGTGATAACAGTAGATGGAAACTTGGCTCGCGGGTCCTTGAATTTACACAAAAGTAGAATTTTACCAGAAAAAAATGTTGACTGTTTTGAACAGATTTCATTAGCTGTTGCTAGCCAGCTAATTAATGTTAGCTCTGTGAGTTTGTTGACAGCACTGTCGTTGTTTTACCCCATTTCAACCCAGTAAAAAGTTAGTCTGACTTTATTTACTTATTTGTGTATTTGAGGGTCAGAGCATGTCAGTGAGCATCAGTATAAAATATAAGATGAAAGCACGACGGATTTTAGCAACAATGCTGATTTACAGCCGTATTCTGGGCTGATAACGAAAACAAAAAGGTAAAATCTGTGATTCAGCATGTCCTGTTAAGACTGAGCACAGGTCTGTTTCGACTTAAGTCTTTTTTTCAAGCTTAAAAGTTAGCTATCGATGGCTACACATGCTATCATGCTAACAGACTGAGGCTAATGCTACGTGACAAAAATATCCATATAAGACAGAAACGAGGAAAATATATTGTTCTTGTATTGCGGCGTGGCTAGTTATCATAGCGTACTGTAATACAAGCGCTAAGAAAAATAAATGATAGGGTTGGCTAATGATAGCCTACTCGTTAGCCTTGGAAGTAATGCTTGGCTAACTGCTGTAGGCAGAAAGCTAGCTGGACATGCTAATGTTAGCAGCTCACGTGAACACACAGTTGAATCAGTTTATGGTGGCTTTGCTCGTGTTGTTGGAGCCGTTTTAACGTCCTGCCGTCGTTTTATTTAGTTTATTTTATTTCCTGTCGTTTGTCTCATTCTCGCCCGTTTATTCGTTCTGGTTTCTTCTCCTCCTTCCTCGTCTATTTTCCTCCGGTGACACTGTGGCGATATCTTGTACAGGTTTTGAGTTTTTGGTCCTCTCTCTCTTTCGCTCTCTAGGTGTAAATGACTTTGGACGGCCATCTGTTACTGAGCCACCCTGCAGAGAGTTGGCCTGCATGCGCACCTCCTGTGTGTGCGTGCACCTTCCTTTATGTTCAGCTGCACGTGTGCAGTTACTGTATTCTTGTGTTCGTGTGTGTTTGTTTATGCCTACGTGCACATGCATAATACAGTAGGTTATGTGTGTGTGTGTGTGTGTGTGTGTGTGTGTGTGTGTGTGTGTGTGTGTGTGTGTGTGTGTGTGTGTGACAGAGCTAAAGAGAGGAGGCCTGCTCGTGTTGAGGATGTGTGTTTATGCTCACTTGCACATGTAGAACATGTATCCTGTGCTTGTGTGTGGATGTGAGACAATGTTTTACATCAGTGTTCGCATATTTAGCCCGAGTCAACTCTAATGTCGCCTTTTCTGCCTCCCGCTTCCTGCATTTACACAGATCCTTTGGCAACAAAGACAGAAAAATCTCTAAATATATATTACTATTAGTCATTCGTGTTATTAAGTTTGCTGGCTGCCTGTGGACTCTTCACAATAAAAGTCTTCCAGCTGCAAGGAGGTGAAACAAGAATGTGTTTCCTCAACAGTCAGAAACCAACAAGAAACTCTCTAAAATTCTGTAGTTAATTGGATTTTTATGTTTTATTTAGTGAATTAGCCGTTCAGTTATATTTCCTGCTCATTCTTCATGTCTTTCCTGTCATTAGTGCCAAATAACTTGATTATTTCCTGGAAGCTTTGCAGGAAATCATTAGTGAATTAAACAGACCCATAAAATAAAGTCTTGGTGTTTAATTTTCCAGTGTTTAGGTGTAAATGCTGCTTAGGTGTAAACTGTTAAAGCCTCCGGATTCCCAGAAAATAGCCACAGCCCTGGTTGTTAGAGGGCTTTTATTGTGAAGGAGCTGAATGCTGACTTGTAATTAAAAGCTCAAACAATCATGATCATCATGATTCATGTTATCTGCTGTTGAACTGAGATCTCTGTGATAAAATGAAGTAAACTGATCACAAATGAAGCGTTTTCGCGTGTTGCATCAGGATTCTTCTTCTGTTGTTTCATGTCAAAGCTGATGAAGGCTGAAAGTGGGAATATTTTACGATGTGACAGCTTCCTGCTGGTTTTAGTGCTTTAAGGTGTGAAAATGTCAGAGAAAAGATCGCTTCGTTTCCCCGGAGACACGGCCTGTAAGAGCGCCTTAGTCCTGAAATCAGCCAATCGGCTGTAACGCCAGTATGGCGGCCGGCAGAGGCGCCGCGTGCCGTCGCTTTGTGATTCGATTACGTTTAAGCGACCTGCTGGAGCGTCCAGCTGTCAGCCTCCACCGCCGAAGAGCTGCTCCACCAACACTTTTCATGGTTAAATAAAAAACAAAAAGGCTTTCATAATGAGATTAAATTTATTTAATGAATTAAAGGCGTAAATAATGTGAATAAAACTCTGCTGTCACTTCATTAATAGCAGTAAACTGAATTATGGAGCAGTAAATAAACAAAGTCACAATTCTTCTGGTGTTTCAGCTTTTTTAAGGATCATATTCTCACTTTTTTAAATCATTTTTACTATTTTTAATTAACTACAAATAAAGTAAATAAATAAAAATGAAGCCTGAATCTCAGGCCTCGTCGTCTCAGAGGGATCTGGTCTTGTGTGATCGTGGCTCATGTCGATGCTGATCACACGCTCTGTGCTCGCCGCCGTGGACGTCATTCTGTGTCGTCTCTCTCTCCCCTCCAGCTCTCGCCCGGGCCGTCCTCCGAAGCGCTGTGCTGGTGCGGGGATCCAGGAAAGCCCCAGGCTGCTGCACCCGGGCCTCCCCGGCCTGCTGTCCCCCAACCTGCTGTCCCACACCGGTAAGACCTTCATTCCTTCAGCGCTGCTCTTCTTCCTCTGCGTGGGTTTGTTTAGTTTATTTAACTGAGGCAGAACAGCTAGATGTTGTTACACAGTGTGGCTGCAAAAACCTCGTATCTCCGAAATGCCAACTTTTAATGCTGCATGTCTCTCAGAGTACATGTTCCTCTGTGTACCTGTTCTGCTCATGTGTTCATCTCCTTCACCCAGTCATGTGTTCACAAAGTGGTGAACCTCGCTCCATCCTCTATTGACCACTGAGCCTTTTCAGGACGCCGCTTTCATACCCAATCATGATGCTCTCACCTGTTACCAATGAGCCTGCTTACCTGTGGAATGATGCAAACAGGTGTTTCTGGAGCGTTCCACATCTTTGTGAAACGTTAACAAAAATATTTACAAAAATCAATGAAGCTGATGAGAGAAAACATTAAATATATTGACTTTGTGCTGTTTTCAGGTCAGTCTATGGCACAGCAGTACTTCGAGCTGCATGCTAACGTGAGCTAAATGCTAACATCAGCATGCTAAGATGAGCTAAATGTTAACATTAGCATGCTAACATGCTCACTTACATGGTAATGTTTGCGGGTTTATCTGGAAATAATGAACGCGCAAAGTTTCACGGCAATGAAAGCAACCAGACGTTTATAGTGGAGGTCTATGGGGAAAATGCTGTTTTGCAGTACCATGGCTGACCACTGGGACACTCTGGCAGTACTCATCCTTTTCTGGTTCATCCTTCCTCCTCCTCCTCCTCCTCCTCCTCCTACCGTCATCACTGTTTCCCTTTCATCTTTATCTCCTGCTCTCACATAACCCATCCATCGCCATGCATCCATCTTTTTTCCCTCTGCTGCACCTTTTCCCACTTCCCTTAACTCTTCCTCTATGTCCCTTTTTCCTCCATCCTTTTTTCCCTTAATTTCTCCTTCCATCGCTCCTTCTCTGCTCTATTTCCTATCCATTCTTCTTCTTCTATCCTCCTCTCTCTATCGTTCCAACAAACCTTTTCTGTTTGATCCAAAAGTGAAAGAAACAGAAGAAAAAGAGGGATATTTTTCTTTTTCGGGTCTGAAAGTGCAAATGGGTAGAAGAAAAAGCTGTGAGAGAGAAAGAGAGAGAGGGGAGAGAGAGGGGGGAGAATGGAGAGATGGAAGGAGGAGTGTCGCCAGAGGAGATGATGAAACCTAAAAACGACTGCCAAAAAGAAAGGGAGGGTGATACCGAGCAAACGATGGTGGGAGGAAAAGAAAGACAGATTGTTGAGGAGTTGAAGGCGAACGAGTGGAAGAGGGAAGGAAGTCTCACAGCGATGGAGGGATGTGAGAACGGACAGAGGAGTGAAGAGAAAGAGAAAAGATGTCATAAAGGGAGGAAGAAGAGAAAGAGACCTGCAGAGGAAGAGAAAGAGGCTGAACGAGTGCAGACTGCATGGTGGTGTGATGAATGACACGTCTCTGGGGTCCCACTCCTCCATCTGTCCATCCCTCCCTCCTCCTTTCCTCCCTCCCTTCCTATCTTCTTCTTTTCTTCCCTCCTTCTATCTCCACTTCAGTGTTTCCTTTTCTTCTTTTTTCTTTCCTCTTTCCTTTTCTTGCTCTCTTTCCTCTCGCTGTCTCCTTCCTTTTATCTCCTTTATTCCTTCCTTCTCTATCTGTCCTTTGTCATCACTACTTCTTCCTTTCCTGTTTTCATTTCCTCCTCCTTTTCCTCTCCTCTGTCTCTCTTCTTTCTCTTCTTCTGACCTCCCCTCATTCTCTTATTTCCTTCCTCCCTACCTTCCTTACTTTCGACTTTTCTTTCCCTTCCTCTTTTCTTTCCTCCATCTTCCTCGACTCATCTGCCTCACATCTTTCAGCACTCTGACTCATTTCCTATCTTGCCTTTATTTCCTCTCTTTATCCCTTCTTCCTCATCTCTTTATTTCCTTCTCTTCTTCATTTTCCTCCTTGTTTCCTTTCCTCTCTTGTCTTCCTTTTCCATTTATCTTTCCTTTCCTACTTCCTTTCTCCTTCCCTCATTTTTTCTCCATTTCCTTCCTCTGCCCTTTTCATCTCCCATTCTGCCTCTTTTTTACCCTCCTTCTTACTTCCTGTCTTTCATTTCCTTTTCTTCCTTCCTCCCATCTCATTTCTAAAGTCTCACTTTCCACACTGCCTCGTAATTCCCTCTCCTCCCTCATTCTTGTCTCTCCTTCCTCTCTTCCTCTCCTCCACTCCTTCTTCCTCCCCCCTTTTTCATCTCTCCTTCCTCCCTTTTTTCCCCTCCTTACCCCTCTTTCATTTCTAACATCACACCTGCCGTCTGGCTCTTTCCTCTCCATCCTTGTCTCCTTCCATCTTCGACCTGCTCTTTGTCCTTCCTTTCCACTTTTTGCAATAATCTCATCTTCATCAGCTCCCTCACCTCCTTTGTTTTCTTCCCTTCTTTCCTCTTCATACTCTTCATCACTTCCATGTCCATCTCAACCTTCACTTCTCCTTCTTGCTTCACTCTTTCCTTCAAATCCTCCTTTAGGCATTTTTTCCCCTCCATCCTTCCCTCCATCCTTCCCTCCGTCCCCTTGACAGTGACTGTTGGCCTCTCTCTCTCTCTCTCTCTCTCTCTCTCTCTCTCTCTCTCTGCAGGATAAATAAAACATGGTTGTGTTTAGTGACATATGGACACAGCTCACTGTGGCATACTAATGACACACACACACACACACACACACACACACACACACACACACACACATCAGGTGTGTGTGTGTGTGTGTGTGTGTGTGTGTGGTGTGTGTGGTGTGTGTGTGTTTGTCGAACATTAGTGGAACCCAGAGAAAACATTTGCTCACTTATGATCGCTCATTAGCTCACATACACACACACACACACACACACACACACACGCACACACACATAGAGTACATATATACAGCACACACACGCACACACACAAACTTGGCAATCGTTGGATGTCGCATTCCGCCTCAGTCACACACACACGCACACACGCAGAGTTGGTCGGTTTAGCGGACCTGCGTCCATGGAGACGCCACGTTGCCGGGGGAGACGGGCTGTTGTTTACGACCTCGCGGGCGCCACGGCAATGGGGGGCATCGGCCAATCACAGATGGACATTTATCACACTGTTAGAAAACACAGAGTGAGAGAGTTTGGAGAAAATAGTGAGAAGAGAGCAATAGATGAGTGGAAGAGAGGGAGAAAAGAGAGGAGGATGAGTAAAAAAGAGTGGACAGAGGAAGAGAGAGATAAAAGAATCAACAGGAAGAGGGAAAAATATAAAGTGGAAGAAGAATGAAGAGATGCAAGAGGAAGTAATGAGAGACAGAAGAGGAAGGAGGAAAAGCAACACGAGGAGGAAGATGGAAGTAAACGAGGATGAACTCCAGGAAGAAATTTTGAAAGAGGAGGAAGGAGGAAAAGACTTAAAACAAAGATGGAAGAAGAACAAACCATTGGAGGAAGTGAGATGAAAAGAGAAGAGGGAGAGAGGAGAAAAGATGAAAGGTGGATGGAGGAAGAGTTTAGGGAAGAATGATAAGACAAAGGCTGGAAAGAAGGTGGAGGAAGAGGAGGAAGAGTTTGCGGGAGGAAGACGCAAAGAGGAGATGGCAATACGGGAGGGTGAAAGATGAATGATGGAGGAAGTGAAGGGAAAAAATAAAGCTGAAGAGAAAGGAAGAGCGGGTGAAAAAGATAGATGATGGACGATGGAGCAGGAGGAAGGAGAAGAGGAAGGATGGAGAGAGAGAGAGAGAGAGAGAGAGAGGGAGGGAGGGTGAGGAAGGGAGGAAAAAGTCAAAAAGTGGATGAAACAGAAAGATTAGAGAACGAGGAGGCATAAACGACAACAAGAGAGTGATATCAGTTTAATTGGCCTCATCTTCCTTAACAAAGAAGCCGTGATGATAAGCGTGGGAGTGTGTGTGTGTGTGTGTGTGTGTGTGTGTGTGTGTGTGTGTGTGTGTGTGCGTGCGTGCGTGCGTGTGTGTGTGTGGTAACCTATGCAGCGTGCTGCGGCACTCATTTGACTTGTTAATTCACTTCAAAAACAGCTCAATGGTTCGCCTTGTCTTCTAACACACACACACACACACACACACACACACACACACACACACACACACACGCCCACACTTCACATAAACACACACAGCTACAAACACTTTGGGTACAGAGACACGTAAACAAACCTACAAACACTTAATGCACACACACACAAAGACATTTTCCAGAACACACACACATATATAAACGCACACCTCAACACATATTTTTGGCACAAATACACACATTTCGCAGGGACAAACATAAACACATCTGGTGCATGAGCACGTGCGCGCGCGCACACACACACACACACACACACACACACACACACACACACACACACACTGTGTAGGTTACAGATGAAGTGCTTTCAATCTTGTCATGAAAAGAATACACTCATCTGAGGACTCTCATGTGCACCTGCAGAGAGAGAGAGAGAGAGAGAGGGGGTGGAAGATCGAGGGGGAGATGAAGGGGAGGCGCAGGGGAGGAGGGAGGGAGAGGAGGATGGCTGAGGAGGACTAAAGTGACATCAAGTCTTTTTCATCTCTCCTCCTCTTTTCCTTCCACCTCCTGCATCACATTTTTCCTCCACGAACGCTAAACACACGCCATGATGAGTGGCTGCTGGCGCCCCCCGCTGGTCGGGTTTGTCACTGAGGGGACCCCCCACCCCGAAAATATTCTCTAACACGCGTTCAAGGACGGAACACAAAGTCGGGACAACTCGCGCTCACACGGTTTGATTGACGGTGAAATCAGCTGGGAAATGCCGACGAAACGGGACAAAATAAACAGCGTCATCATTGGGGAAGGTTGCGCTCTGATTGGTCGATCCTTCGCTCGTAAACAGCTGAAAGTGTGAAGTTCTGCCAGAACAAAATCAATGAGGTTATAAACTCTAATAACCTGCAGCTCACTTCATTACAGTAAAACACTCTGAAGCTCGTTGTTTTTTACCCGCCTGCGAGTAATTACTGCTAATAAAAGAGCTGTTGTTGTTGTTGTTGTTGTTGTTGTTGTTGTTTGTTTAAAAATCTGATGTCCGCCAATTTGGTGATTTGTTGGCTGTTAGAACAGAAAAAACTGGCTGCAGGTTCTCAGTCCGCCATGTTTGAGAGAGCAGAGAGCCGACATGCCGGGCTGTGGAGAAGTTTTGTACTGACCTGAACGACTGACTCAAACCCCAAACACTGACTCTGAGCTGTGAGTTGAACTGAATCAGAGAATAGAACCATTTACTTCATAACCGCTGACTTCTATTCTTTATATTCTGACTTTATTAAGCAGAAGAACCTCTAATTATTGACTTTAAACAGGTCGAAGAATCCCTGCAGTTGATTGTTTGGCTGCAGATCCCCGAACCTGATCCTACAGAAAGCTCACCCATTGACTTCATCACCTTTTGAAATGCATCAGAACTCTGAGATACTGACTTTAAACATGTAGCAGAACCCTGAACTATTGTCTTTATTGATCAGCAGAACCTTAATGACTGACTTTGACCGGGAATCGAGCCCTTAATCTCTGACTTCAGGACCCTTATCTGCTGACTTTAAACAAGCAGTAAAAGAGAACCTCAAACCGTTGACTTTAAATGGCCAGTAGAACCCTGAACGACCGACTTTAAACAAGCAATATAATCTCTAATCAATTAATTTAATCAGGGAACTGAAGACCCAACCATTGATCTTTAGGAAACACTTTTATATTTTGTTTATGTTGACAGAATAACCTCAAACCATCAGCCTTAAACGGGCAGCAGCTGTTGACTTTTTCAGGTAATTCCTGAATATTAACTTCGTAGGTCGTTAGAACCCATAAGAACTGACGCTAACAGACAGAAGAACCAATAATAAAGGTCTTTAACTTTGACTCTATGGGGCCTAAGAAACGCGTACCATTGACTTCATTAGACAAAGTCTTTATCAGGCAGTGGAGCCAATGACGATGGACTTTAACAGGAAGTAGAACCCTTTACTGTTCAGTAAGTATTAAAACCTCAAACTGTTGACGTTAATAGACGAAAGAACTGCTAATTATGATCTTTCATAGCGAACGGATCCAATTATCATTGAATTTAATTGAACTGAACCGCGAACCATTTACCTCAACATTGACTTCTGACAGAACCACCAAGTGCAGTGTTGCTTACTTCCTGCTGAGCCAAGTTTAAGACTCGGCTAAGACGATCTGGCTGCTGGCTGAGTCTGTCGGAGACGACACAAAATGGCCGCTGTGAAATGGTTCCAAATGGGCGTCTTGGACTTCCCGTGAAAGCTAAAGATGGGCGACCTAAGTGCCCGAGTGCGTAGCTGAAATCTATTTGACTCAGCACAAGAGCAATCGACTGCATCTGTAAATTGGCGCTGGAGTGCTCGCAGGAAGAAAGAAAAACAAAAACAGGCAGAACAGAATGTTTCTAAATCCAGAACACAAAGAGCAATTTCTCCGTTTTCCTGTTTGTTTTATTCAAAGTGTCACTCCGTCTCTGAGAGCGCGCTCAGAGCACTCCGTCAGATGTAGGTGCACTGGATTAAATATTTACAACCGTGGCCAAATGGGGTGGGTTTCACGCGAGCTGCGGTGGTGGTGGGGGGGTGTGTGGGGGGGTGTTCAGGACTCTCCAAGATCACCCAACAGCCTCCACCAGCAAACTCAAAGCTATTAAAGAGCATCCTGACGCACTGTGCTTGGGGGGGGGGGGGCGGGGGGCACGGGGGGCACGCTGTCAGGTCTCATTTAGAGTCTCGCTGCCGTGTGGTGGAGGCTTTTACTGAAAAAGGCCTCAGCAGCAGGAGGGTTCAGGTTTTTATGGTGGGTGGGGCGTCGATGACACGACTGCATGTGGCCAGCATGGAGTCCAGGACAGGATGTTTGTTTAGCGCGGGACGGTTTGTTCAGTGTCCACGTGAAGAACTCGCTTCATGAGACTCAAACCGAAGTCAAGTCAAGACTTTAGAAGACAATTAATTCTGTCTGAATTTGAACTTTTCAGCATTCACAACTTCAATATCTGAAGTTTTGTTTTTAAAGCAACACAATTTAAAGGTGTATAATCCAAGTTGTAATTGACAGAAAGACCTTTTTTATTTTGAGTTTCCTCATTTGTGAAACTTTATTTTTTATGTAAATTCACTGAATCCGGAAGTCTCTTTAGAAACATTTTGTCTTTTCTACGAAACAATGGCAGCGAGATATACAAGAAGACAATATTTCCATGTCTGTTCAGCGTTGTTTCTGTCTCATATTAACATTCTAGAGCTTCTTCATTCATAAACTGTGAATCATTAATATCAAACAATCCGATGTTGTGAAATGTTTGACCTCCTGGTGGTGCCAGAGGAAAAGTCGGAGGATCACCAGTCGTTGGGTTTCGTCTTGGTGGCGTCATTAATATCTGCACCAAGTTTCATGACAATCCATCCAATGGCTGCAGAGATAATATCAATCTGGACTGAAGAGGTCAACAAACCTACAGAGTTGCTAGCATCAGCTAGCGCGGCTAAAAACAATGCTAGTTTAGAGTTTAGAGGTGATCCAGTTTAAATATCAGCGTTTCAGTCACAGACGACTTTAAATGACCAGAGTGATGAAGATGAGCTCTGGTGGTCAAACCTCTCCCCCGACGCCGTTTGTCTTGTTACGCCGACGATTCGCGTCTTTCCCGTTAAAATCCCGTCTGTCCTGATTTCCTTTTCCCGCCTCGTCCTCGTCTCCTTTCTCCCTTTCGTCCTTCGGAGAGCATTAGAATGCACGTGAAGGAAAAGAGATGAGTAAACAACGTATGGGCGACCCACAGGGGACCGCTGACACACACACACACACACACACACACACACACACACACACACACACACACACACACTGGTTCTATATGATGCGTGTGTGTCTTTGAAGCAGTCCGTCAATCAATCACACACTAATTCCCAAGGTTCCGTGGTCGCCATTAGCGACGGGGTCGATGCTCGGTAACCGTGGACACAGCGGACAGCCATCGATCTGAGAGAGAGAGAGGGTGTGTGTGTGTGTGTGTGTGTGTGTGTGTGTGTGTGTGTGTGTGTGTGTGTTTGTTTGATAGTCATGATGGAGAACAGTATTGTGGCTCTGCCCTCACTATTGATTGTCTTCTGGTTGCATTGAGGCGAAGCGGGCGTTCTGACTGTGTGTGTGTGTGTGTGTGTGTGTGTGTGTGTGTGTGTGTGTGTAATCCATGATTTGTGTGTGTGCAGGACTCTTTCCTGTATACACATCTGTGTGTTTGTGCGTGTGTGTGTCAAGGTGTTCCTCAGTGATCGATGTGTGACTCCATTTTCCGTTTTTCTTCCCGCTCTTTCTCTCATCTTTTTTTCTGTTCATCCTTAAATTTGGAAACAAACGTTTGCAATCGAACTTTTTAAAATACAAATATTTTATTTTAACCAGCATATGAGAAACGTTTTCGTCCTCTGTCAAGTGTCCTTTTTTGGTTTTTATTTGTTCTGTTTTTTTTTTAAGAAATTCAGTTTTTTAGTCGTCAGATTATCGAACATTTCAGTCCATCCAATAATTGTTCGTCATTTCAGTCAGATTTTATCTCGTTATCTGATTGGTTGATGAATCATCAGTTTGTTCGTTAGCTGCTCAGCTGTCAGATTCATGCACGCTGACGATGTTCAGACACTGAAAGGAAACAGAAACGATCGACTTGAAGCTTCTTTATGCTATTAACAGAATTAATAATGAATTTGATTTGACGTCTGTGACTTTGTCTCCGTCTCTTGTCTCCGTCTCTCGTCACGTCTTCATTCCTTCATGTTTTCTCATGAACTCCACCCGTCTCTCCTCCTGTTTCTCTTTCTCATCTGTTTGACCTCTTTGCTTTCATCCATCCCTCTTCTTCATGTCGCTTCTTTCTGTTTTTCCATTTCCAGACCTCCTTCTCTCTCTCCCTCTCTCTCTCTTTCTCTTTCCCTCCCCCCCGCCTTTCCATCTTTATATCCTCTCGTCTCCATCTTTTTCCTTCCTTTCACATCAATCCTACTTCCCCCCCTTGTTTTCTCCCTCGTGTTGTCCCCCCTCTGTCCTCCTCAGCCTCTGTTGTCTTCACCTTTACTGAATTCTTCTTCTGCTGCTGCTGTGGGGAAACTAAATTAATACGTTTAAAGTTGTTTTGTGTCAAATCACAGAAAGCCTGTTTGCTTTAACCTTCATTTTGCATTTGTGCTTGTGAGCAGAAGCTCCTTATGGTCTCTCCTCCTCCTCCTCCTCCTCCTCCTCCTCCTCTCTTCATTTTTGGCCTCCTTTCGTCCGTCATGTTCCTCCATTTCTTTCCTCCTGCCCGCTCTCAGCAGGACGGCAGACAATACGTCTGGTCAGTCCGCCTCGGGCTCTTGGACGGGCCTCCTTCTCTCCGTCCTTTCTTTCTTTCTTTCTTTCTTTCTTTCTTTCTTTCTTTCTTTCTTTCTTTCTTTCTTTCTTTCTTTCTTTCCTCCTTACAGTCGGTGAAACAGACGATACTCTTCATTATTAATCACTTCCTGGATTCTGGATGAGCTCCGTTCACGTTCAGTTTCAAATAGTCGCGACTGAATAACTTACTGATTAATAAATAAATGAAATAAAGCCGTAAAGTCAGTGCATAGTTTTTCCACGTCAAGATCCACCTTTAAAATACGTGGACATAAAATGCATTTAAGATGTGACCAATGTTCACTCTGTTTTAGCGGTTTGGTCTCCGCCGGCTGATGGAGATGCTGATGTATGTTTTACGTTACTGAAGGTAAAATAAGCTATCGCTAACTTTTGTTTTCACAGGAGAAAGTTCAGTTTGTGTGACGCATCCATCCTCCACCTTCCTCCATACGAGGACTCTCTTGCTCTTTATACTACGTCACCTGACTTCCTCCTTTGCTCCTTTCATGGTTACTTCGACCACTAGAGGGCGACGATCAGTAGATATAAATATATGTCGTACAAATCTGCTTGTTTTCTGGTCGCGACGGGATGTGACACAGACATGTTGCCATCATGAGTTTTCTCCTTCATTGGATATTTTATCACTTTACACTTCCTGTTTCAACAGGAAGTACATCAGAAGACCATTTCACAGTGTCTTTAGTGGTGACTTTTATCAGCAAACTACAACTTTCCTCCTTCACTGACCTTCAGTGAGTTTTTTTCCGCTTGTTTAGAAAAGACTGAGGAATTCATAAATGAACGAATGAACATTTTTTTCGTGTTGAACGATAAGTTTTGAACTTGTTAATCGAGGATCTCGTAATTTAACCTACACACAAACCTCCTCTTTCTCTCTTCCACACCTCCCCCTTCTCCTCCCTCATCCATCCCTCCTTCCTGCTTTAAATTAAATTTCAAACAACGCAACTCCTCCTCCTCCTCCCCCCTCTGCTCCACCCCTCCTCCCCTCCCTCCCTCTATCTTGTTTTCTTTATAGCTTGCAGACAACTGTACTGTGTGTGTAATGGACATTCCTCCAAGGCCGTCAACCGTGACTGGGGCAAAACCAACTGACCTACACACACACACACACACACACACACACACACACACACACACACACACACAGACGCACACACGCACACACACACACACACGCACACACACACACACACACAGATACAAGTATGCACAGATAAGCATGCATACATCCTCACACACACACACACACACACACACACACACACACACACACACACACACACACACACACACACACACACACACACATTTATACATGAAAGCAAACTGTACATACAAACTCAGCAGGAAGCCAAACCTCACGTGCACACTCACTAACATAATAGTGCATTTACACAATGAGGCAAACACACACACACACACACACACACACACACACACACACACAGAGGGTCATCGCTCTCATTCTGCTGGTTGTTGTGTATAGAAGTCAGTTCCAGGTCAATGCACAGAGCCGGGGATCTTAGTCCATACAAAAGAGAGAGTGTGTGTGTGTGTGTGTGTGTGTGTGTGTGTGTGTGTGTGTGTGTGTTGTTTCTGCATGTGTGTATCTGTGAATATACGTCAGCCCTGAGGCGTCTCAAACAGCACTCACACCCTGAAACACTTCAACAAAACGCTCTGACTGAATAGAAATTTTGACCGCGATGGCCGGGCGTGAGCGTCAGTATGTGTGTCACGGCTGACTGCAAAGCATCATGGGTAAAGGCAGGAAACACCTGTGAGGCCGGAGGAGGAGTCAACAGAAGCTGTGATGTGCTGACGATTCAGCTCCAACACTGGTCAGCTTACATCTGAGGTCTGTCGTGATGATGATGATGATGATGATGATGATGATGAAGGTAACAGTATTGTGTGTGTGTGTGTGTGTGTGTGTTGCAGGCCTGACAGCAGCAGCGATGGCCGAACTCCAAAAACTGCAGAAGATGAAGATGATGATGAGTCTTCAGAACGGCAACGAGTCGGACAACGACGACTTACACTCCAATACAGGTAACACACACACACACACACACACACACACACACACACACACCTGTACGATGCAGTGGTAAGTGCATTTACTCAAATACTGTACTTAAATACACATTTGCAGTACTTGAGCATTTCCATTTTATACTACTTCAATATTATATTGTAATAGAAAGTACCAAAAGTACATGAAGTACTTACAGTTTGCTCGACAGTTGCTACTCTGCACTGAGTACTTTTACTTTGATACTTGACACATTTTTCTGCCAACTCTTAAATGAAATATTGAAAGCAGGACTTTTACTCTTCACTGTGGTATTACTACGTTTGTTTAGTTCATGATTTTAATACTTTGCTGTACTGCATGTACGAGCGTTAGATGCCCCGAAACGACACGTTAACGCGGTGGCAGAGCCCTCTAGTGGCCGCAGTAAATATGACAGGTAGAAGATTAATTGATCAGCTGTTCTGATATTCCATAGATCGGTTTGAGTGGTTTAATAAAAAGCCCAAATTCTGATTGTAGCTTCTTAAATGTGAATATTATTTTTTGGACCTCGCTTTGCATCATGGGAAACCAAAGACAGAGGAGAAAGTATCATTTAGTATTGAAACTGGACCTGAGCTCAGTCACAGATCATCTCACTGAGATCAGCTTCAGCGTTTAGACCAAGTGCAAACGTATGGACACGTGACAGAGTGTGTGTGTGTGTGTGTGCGTGTGTGTGTGCGTGTGCGCGTGTGTGTGTGCGTGTGTGTGTGTGTTATGAGCCGGCTGGTCGGGTTTCAGTACTATTCAATGTCTTCTCTTCTGTCATTTGCTCTTTTTCCTTTTGCCTCCTCGCTTCAGATTTCTCTCTTTTCTTTTTATCTTCTTTGGAAACTTTTTGTTATTTAAAGGACCAGCGTGTCGGAGTCAGTGACATCTAGTGGTGAGGCTGGAAATGACGCCCTTATGGTTAATTGGCTGCGATTGGCTCGTCTGCAACTAGAATGTGTGAATGATCCTTTTCTTTTTTTTTAAAAAAGTCGTAAAATGGTCTGTATTTGAAATACTGTTTAATATACCTAAAAGTTAGCATTTTTGTAGCTGCGTGTGGCAGAAGATGCATGAAACACGCGTCAACTGGAAGTAAATAATAATAATAATAATAATAAAAATAACCCAGCCTGAAGGCGGCGCGGTGTGGAGGCTCGCAGCAGTAACAGCGTTCTGATTCTAATGTTCAGTCTGAAAGGAAACGTCAGAAAAGGTGCTGAAGTACAAAGTGACATATATAAAAACAAAGACAAAGACACACACACACACGCACACGCACACGCACACGCACACGCACACACACACACACACACGCACACACACACACACACACACACGCACACGCACACACGCACACACTTTCCGGCCCACTCCATCTCTGCTGTGTTTGCTTGTCTGAATTATTAAAAAGACAGAAAACAAAAAGCAAAGAGAAAAGAAAGAGCGAGCGAGCTTCTGTTTTTCTTTCTCCGTTTCCTCCTTTTCTTCAGCTGACCTGGCAAATGGGCCGATAGAGTTACTCCATCCTCTCCTTTTATTCTCCTCCGCTCTGTCGTTTCTTATTTATTCCCTCCTGCTCTTCTTCTTCTGTTTCATTCCGAGTGTTTCCTGTTTTGTTTTCCATCTTTCCTTTGTTTTGTTTTTTGTAAGAGACACTCACACCAGCCTGGGAAACTCCAGCAGACAATAGAGCAGAAGGACGAGTGTCGGGATGAAAAAGACAAGAAAGCGAAGGAGGACAGAGGAGAAAAATAGACTCCTAACAGGAGAAAAGGATATTTAGGGCGAGAGGAAAAGGGGGAGAGAGTGATGGAGAGAGAGATTTACGTGTCAGTGGAAACCATATCTTTGTTTTTGAGAAGCGATGGAAGAAAGAAGCAGAACAGGTAGAGACAAAGGCGGAGACAGAGGGACAGACAGTTTGGACATCAGGTCTCAAACAAGGCACTTTCATACAAACACATTTGTTCATAAGTAGCACGTACGAGTGATTTAAGAGAACTTTATCGACACCGTACGAACAAAATTCACGAGTTTCCAAACCTGTCGTACGAATCCCGTCATCTGCCTTTGTCAACAGACGGAACAACAGATGACACAAAAATCAGCTAAAATAAATAAACATGCTAAAATAAATAAACACGCAGGAGGTGTCAAAATGTATTTTCGCGCACATTAAGTGCTTCGTAGGTTGTTTGCTTCATCGACGCTGATGAAGGTTTTCAGTGTTTAGTCACAATATTTGCAGTCGTGTTTTTATTATGCGACACGTCGCTCAGTGAGTAAATAAGAAAATATTGCAGCAGATGAAAAGAATGGAAACATTTTAATGAATCACAGTTCAAACTTTTATTCACGGTGAAATAAAAAGTTGCAGTGCTGTCCGAGGCAAAGTAACATATAACTTTATTGATCCCACGTTATAGATAATAAGAATAAAGGAGATGTAGAAAAACTAGACGATAAAAAGGAATAAAAAACTCAACTGTATTTATACATTATAAACACAAGTGTGTGAGAATAAAGCTGCTTTCAGACGGATGGAAAATACTTCAATTAGTGGCAGCGAAGTACACAGTAGTATATGTTTGAGAGTAATATGATGCCTCTACAGTAACAGTGTACAGCAGGATAGTAAATAATGTTTCAGTTAAAATTTTCTTCATCACAGAATTTTCCTTTATTTAGATTTTTGGAGTATTTTGGCCTGCAGTTCACTGGCTGTTCGAGCAGGATCGTTAGATAATAACGATGGAAGTTTCCGGAGTTTCCTGTCAGCGTTTCTGATAAGAAAGCAAAAAACAGGACGGCTGCTTTCTCAACTCGTGACTGAAGAGACGTTTTTTAAAATACAAGCGAACTGACAGCAAAAGAGGAAGTTTGTGGGAGACGAGACGGAAACGATGGAGAGACAAACAATCCACAGAAAGTGAGAGAGAGAAAAAGTGTTTGAGGAAAGAGGAGCAGAGGAGGAGAGGACAAGGCCAAGAAAAAAGAAGTGAGAGAGAGAGAGAGAGAGAGAGAGAGAGAACATCTGCCCATCTGTTTATACTTCTTCTCTTCCCCGGTGTAAATGGCAGAGGGGATGAGGCCCAGCTGTCATCCACACACACACACACACACACACACACACACACACACTGAGCGCAGGGAATTCAGTAGGCAATAATAGAGAGAGACGGTTGCTAATTCAAACTAATGGAGGGAGATGAAGATGGATGAGAGAGGGAACGAGGGAGCAGAGAGAGAGGAGTGGAGGGCGAGCGAGGCAGCGTTACACAGAGAGAGAGAGAGAGAGAGAAGGTGTGAAGAGAGAAAGTGACTGTTTTAAGAAAAGAAACTCGATCCTGGAGATAAAACCTGCAAACTGATGATAAACTCGTACTGATGGTTAAACTGTCTGTGGACACTTTGTCCTTTTCTTTAAAGCTTGTTTTTAGTCTCCGCGTGTCCAAAGCTGCTGAGCGTCCCGCTGTCGAGACGTCGCTCGCAAAAACGCGAATAATCATGTTATACGTTAGCATGCCAGGCTAACTAGTTTACGAGCTGCAGTAAGAATGCTAACGTAGCTTCATTTAGCGGGGTTTCAGATTCAGGGTCCAGACCTCCACTGTGTCCCTTTGGACGGTCCTGGACGACAGAGGATAGCATGTGCTAGCATCAGTGGGAAAAAAAAAAAAAAAAAATTAATTCCGTCTGAAATGGAAATTTCATTTCGTTTAAATTTCTATTTGTATTGTTTTCATATTTATTTTTGTTTTATTTATTATCCGACATTATTTGTAAACATGAAAGCCTCTGTGTGTCCGTCTCTGCCCAGGAGGGAGTGAGTGTTCCTGGGATAAGGAGCGTCTGACCAGCCCCCCTGCTGGAGTCCACAGCGGAGGACCAGGAGGTGGAGGAGGAGCACCGGTAGGAGCACCGGCTGGAGGAGGAGGAGGAGCGGTAGGAGGAGGAGGCAGCAGCGGCGGGAGGGGGCCGGCCATCGGAGCTGTCAATCAACAACAGCTCCAGCAGCAACAACAGCTACTGGCTAACAGTGAGTCCACACACACACGTACAATGATAGATATCCAGACAACACACACACACACACACACTCTCTCTCTCGGGGTGTGTGTTTAGAGGGGTGGCAATATTTGTTAATGTACACCATTTAATCTGTTCCCATCTCCTGTATTAACACTCTGCCTGGATTAATCAGCACACACTCTACTAAATGACTCAATTTATCAACACCACACACACACACACACACACACACACACACACACACACACGCATCTGCACGGACACACAAACAAACAGAAACACACTTGTACTCGCTCTTTTTCTTATTGCAGAAGTAATGCGTCTGCGCACGCACACACATACACACACACACACACACACACACTGGGCAGCGGGAGGCGACAAACACTCACATTGATTATTCTATCACTTCAGTCGTCACGACAACAGCAATCAGTGTTATTGTTTCATTGGAATGAAAGCAGCCGCTGCCGTGTGTGTGTGTGTGAGTGTCAGTGGACATCTTGCGGGGGCTCGCCTTTAAAAATGGGGGCTATTTTAAGGTCAGGGGAGGTCTGAGGTCAAAGGTCAAGGCTACGCTTTTTAGGAGGCTCAGGGTTAAAGGATGAATGGAAGTGCTGTGAAGAGGAGGAGGAGGAGGGAAGAGGGAGAGGCAAAGTGAGAGGTGGATGAAGGAAGAGGTGTGGAAAGATAAAAGGAGGAGTACAAAGATGGAGGAAAAGAAAAGAATAAGAGGATAAACTGGGAGCGAGGAGGAAAAGGAGCAACAGAAAAGAGATGAAGAAAGGAAAGACGACGAGGAGGAAAAGAGAAGAAGAGGAAATGAAAACGCGACCTCCTTTCTTTCGCCTCATCACCCTTTAACCCTTCCACCTCCACGTTCTCCCCTCTTCCTCCTCTCTCCCCCCTCCCTCTGCTTTGTCAACTTTTATTAGCGAGACATTTGACACTCGGATGACACCTCTCCCTCTCGCTCCTCAAGGTTAAGTTCAACCCGAGTTCACAGACACAATACAGAGCGCCTCCTCGCCGCCCGTCTCACAGAGGCTCCGTGTCGCAGTTTAACAAAGAGGCGAACATAAAAACGCTTTACAAAACAGAAAGTATGAAGCGTTTCAGCAGGAAAATCCCCCATCTGTCCGTGTCCACTCGTCTGTCCAGAGAAACAAACAGACTGACGGGTGTTAAACATCAGTGAGTCTGACGCTCGACCAAACCACAAAATGTGGACAAAAACAAGTTCATTAAGGTGATTTTATGAGGAAGAACAACGAAAAACGACAATTAAAAAAGAAATTTATTAACCAAAAACAGAAGAGTGAAGCAAAGCATCACCCTTTCATCTGTCTGCTCATGTTGTCATCAGTTTAACGAGCGTCACTGTTTGTGAACATAGTAAATAATCTTTTACAGTAGAATCAATAATCAATAATCAAACTGTCCACTGACAGCAGTCCATGTGTTCACAAAGCGGTGAACTCTCTCCATCCTCTGTGAGCGACTGAGCCTTTCCAGGACGCCCCTTTCATACCCAACCATGATGCTCTCACCTGTTACAGCCTGTTTACCTGTGGAACGATCCAAAGGTGTTTGTGGAGCGTTCAACATCTTTCAGTCTGTGAAACGTGTTGCTGCATCAGATATTTACAGAAATCAATGAAGCTGATGAGGAGATTAACTTTGAGCTGTTCTCAAGTCAGTTTTTGTAAAAAACAAACAAAAAAAAAATCAGCAGGTTGTTTCGCTGATGTTTTGCAAGGTGTCCCAATTTTTTTGTAGTCAGGGTTTTCAAACATAAGTGTGTTTGTATCCACCTGATTTAAAGCCTTGAAATACATCTATAACACACACACACACACACACATATATATATATATATATATATATATATATATATATATAATACATGTGCACTTGGCAGAAGATGAGGAAGAGCTGGTGTATCAGTGATGAAGCACAATGGAAACACAGTCAGCAAATGAATTACAAAGTAACAAAAATCCTCAAAATAACATGAAACAAATATCACGTTTCCCTCTTTGTTCTCGTTCTTCTGAGGCATCACTCGCCCTTTTTAACCTTTAACTGCTTCGTTTTGTTGCACTCTTCTTCTTCTGCGTCGGTTTAAACGCCTAATAATCGTGTGACGTCGTCCTCCTTAAGTCCACAGCTGCAGCTCTTCCTCACCGCTCTCTCCTCTCCCTCAGGGTTGGACCTGCCCTTCATGATGATGCCCCACCCTCTGCTGCCCATGGGGCTGCCGCCTGCATCCGTCGCCATGGCCATGTCACAGATGAACCACCTCAACACCATCGCCAACATGGCCGCCGCAGCCCAGCAGATACACACTCACGCACACCGCGCACCTGTCATCAAGGTAGAACACTCTTCAACACACTCGAAAGCTGAAACTATGCTTTCCATGTAGATTTATTTATTTCTGTTCACACAGTTTTAAATGACAACCACAGAGGACCAAAGGCGGTTCCTTGAGGAATCCCTCAGTAAATAATCGTTGCTATACTTTTCCTTATAAAGGTTCTTCAAGGAACATTTTAGTGTTTTCCTTTAGAATGTGTGGATACTGGTTCCCAGTGACCACCAGAGTCCACCATCACTGTGAAGGACTGATGACAAATTATAGAATCAATGAGTAAAAACGCTCAGTTTTCTTTGTTCTGTAGGTTTTGGTATTCTGTTGGTTCTAGTGAAGCCACATCGCTGAGACGTAACTGACTGCACGCTGTGATAAAGGATGGTTTAGTTCTCCATGTCGAGGAAATGTGTGTTTCTTCACCATTTTCTTTAATCTTTGAAACAATGCTGACGAGAAGCAAAACGTCCCACAGTCCCTGAACGCAGCGACATTTCAAATGTGACAAAAAAAACTGTGTTGTTCAATTGTTGTGTTGGAAAAATGTTCTTCCTGTTAAAGGTATGGTTTGATTGTCACGTCACACCTTCGTCATCCCTCCTCATCCCTCCTCTCTCTCTCTCTCTCTCTCTCTCTCTCTCTCTCTCTCCAGGAGAGAGTGTGTGACAGTCCTTCTCTCTCTCCATCTGTTGACGAGGCCAACACTCCTCTGCAGTCACAGCCCAGCAGCTCGGCCTCCAGCTCGCCCGAAAGACTGGGTACACACACACACACACACACACACACACACACACACACACACACACACACACACACACACACACACACACACACACACACACACACACACACACACACACACACCAATATGACAAACAGAAAACAAAAGCAGTTAGTCAATGCAAAGGAAATCGTTCAGCAACTATTTCAGTCATCGATTAATCATTTAAGTCCATTTTCAGGCAAAATATGTCAAATATTTAATTGTTTGAGCTCCTCAAATGTGCAGATTTTCAGGTTTTCTTTGTCGTCTTTAGTAGTAAATTAAACATTTTTGACTTTTGGACCGTTGGTCGGACAAAACACTCGAAGACATTTGAAGAATTTGGGACACTGATCGATATTTTTCTCCACTTTCAAACACTTTGCAATGAAAATAATAGTTGCAGCTGTACTGCACATACACAGACCAATAATCCTCAATGAGTTTACTTCACATGCATCTATATTTACATTCATTAGAGATGTGTGTAAATACATACTAATGTGCGCACACACACACACACACTCAGTTTGCTTTTTCTTTCACAGGCTTGGTGTCAGCTGATGCAGATGTTGCGCTGCCCAACCCTGCTGCACCCATCAAGAAAATAACAAAGGACAAAGGTTGGACCACACACACTTTCAAACACACACACAGAGAAAGGTATTCTCATAAATGCACATGAACACTGTTGCTACACTCTCTCTCTCTCTCTCTCTCTCTCTCTCTCTCTCTCACACACACACACACACACACACACACACACACACACACACACACACACACACACACACACACACACACACACACACACACACACACACACACACAAACGGGGAGAATCCATTACGTATCTCAATCTAAATCCTCGCCCATTTTGTTCTGACACCGGACAAATTGGTCCTCACTTAGGGGGGCTTTCCTGTTCTACTGTAGTCACACACACACACACACACACACACACACACACACACACTTGCAGAGATGAACACACAGACTCAGAAACAGAAGCGTCAGGATGTTCTACCCCCCCTATTGATCACCTGTCTGTGAGCCATCAATCAGAGGAAGGAGGGAGGGCGAGATAGATGGATAGATGCAGGGAGGGAGGGAGGGAGGTGGGTGAGGGAGGGAGGCTAAGTGAAGGAGGCATGGCTAAAAGGGGTCAGGAGGTCACACGCTAAAAGCATGTGGGGCCTCTCCTCCCTCCATCACCCTCTTTTCCTCTGTGTTTTTTCCGTTCTTCCGACACATTTTGTTTTCGTCGGATTCTTTTCTCCCCACCTCCGTCCCCTCGTTTCCGCTCCATCCACGCTCCTCCAGCTCCTCTGCAGACATCAGCAGGAGCAGCGGAGAGGATGCTTCCTTTAAAATCAATAAGGGCGGAAAAAAAATGTGTGTTGCAGCCTCTCCGAGGACAAGCGCGGCTCTTAAAGAACGAGGGAAGAAATCGAGCTCCTCGCTCCAAATGTCGCCGACTTCCACTTGAATTTAGAGTCACGCTGGGACGTGAACGCCTCACCTTCACCTGTGACAGAGCAGAGAAACATGGAGGATTTCTTTTTGTAATCTTGAAACATGAGCAAAGGAAAAGGAGCTGCTATTGATATTTTTAAATGGAAGTCAATAGTGGTTTGTGACACGTGTCAGCTGCAGCTAAACGAGGTCGGCCTGAGAGGGACTGAAGCTAAACGTGGCGTTCAGGTTCAGAGACGTGTCTTTCATACGCAGCGCAGCGCTGTTTGACAGCGTCCTCACAGCGGCTTTGGTGCGTGTTTGTATGCTGTTTGGCATTTGTTGCTGTTAGGTCTAAAAACTTAAAGTCCTCCAGAGTATCATAAAACATACCAGTGATGCTTGTCGCTGATACACATGCACTGTTTCTGCCAGGCTGCATGCTAACACAAAGACAGCTAGTGCGGCTAATGCTAAACGACCGCAGGCGGATGAATGGCTGTCACTGAAACGACTCGGCTCACAGATACGAGGTAATGGAGGCTCAGACTGAGATCAGTGATGAAGCAGACGTCCAGAGACACTTTAAAGGGTCATTAAAGCTCAAAGAAATTAGAGGAAGGGCAGTAAAGCTGAAGCCATGAAGCAAACGGCTGGCCACACGGGGTGTGAAAGGGTCACGTGATCGGGGCGTGACCAATCAGGGAAGGAGAGGGACGTAGCCTGGATGTGGAGATCAGCTCTGACTAATTTGTGGTGACCGGAAGCTTCTGGACTTCATGACATATCGAGGTTTTTTGGTGATTGGTGTGAAGCACAAACTAAAACGTCTGCCCAGTTTTTCCTCTATGTCCCTCTTTCAAAATAAAAGCACTTGCTGAACTTAGAATGAAAATTTACTTGGACACCAAAACCAGCATTCATCCTTCCTGTTTTCACTCTCCTGCTTTTCTCCCTCCTCCTCCTCCATTTTCTCCCGTCATCCCACTTAAACACTGCTTTTTGTTTGTTGTTGTTGGCCAAAGCTCACAAACGTTTCATCACCACATCGAGATGAAACGTCTGAAAGGCTTCGTCAACACGCACGAGGACGGAAAAGAAGGGAAGGAACGTAAGGAAAACAGGAAATGAAACGAGTGGAGATGAAAGAATAGACAGAAGCTAAAAAGGATTCTTTCTCTTTTCTTTTAGGAAAATTCAGCTGTGAATTAGCGGAAAAATAGGAAAAGGAAGGAGGAAAGAAAAAGGAAAAAAACGAGGAAAAGAATGAGTGACAGGAAGATGAAGATGAGGGAGAAATGTGTGGAAGTGGAGAAAAGGTGATGAAGAAAGATACGAGAGAGAAAGAGGAAAGGTAGAGTGAAGGGATGAAGAGGCCGATAGGGATGGTGTGTGTGTGTGTGTGTGTGTGTGTGTGTGTGTGTGTGTGTGTGTGTGTGTGTGTGTTAGAGTGCATCTTAATCAGCGTTAATTTCACAGCAGAGTTAACCCAGTTGTCAGTGTGTTAGGCATTAAGAGCTGATCAGACACTGTGACGCACTCACAATGAACACACACACATACATACACACACATGCACACACACACACACACACACACACACACACACACACAAATCAAGAATGTCTTTAATCCTTGCCAATTAGTACCCCACATGATCGTCTGAATACTAACGACCCCTGTGTGTGTGTGTGTGTGTGTGTGTGTGTAATTGATTTCTCTGATGCTGCTTCGTTGCCTTTCATAACTTCGTAAACATCAACATTTCATAAACTTCCTCCGAGCTCGCGACATCGCGCCGCTGATGGAAAACACACACGTTTGACACCGCTCTCTTCTCTGGTTAGCGTAGCTTAGCATAAAGACTGGACACAGGTGTACTTTATGCTAAGCTAACCTTTGATGCACATCGACACGTTTTGAACGGGTTCTTGAGTTGAAGGAACCCGTCCTTTGTGTCTTTGAGGTAACAATAACTTTAATAATTTTATCTGCAGACTTTCAGTAACGACTCGCAGAAGCGTAAAACTGTTTCTCGTTAACCAACTCGTTAATGCTCTTTAGCTGATTTACGGTAAAACAAGAGCTTCTGCTTTAAAGACACACGTAGGTGAGTTATAATAAGTTGTGTTTGTCGATCGCTCCTCACAGAAGACTCCTCGCTGGGTCAGGCCCTGCCCCCCGGCTTCCCCGCTCCGTTCCTATTCGCCGACGGCCTGTCGTCAGTGGAGACCCTGCTCACCAACATACAGGTGAGTTTCCATTTCTAAAAACCACTGCATTCGTGTCAGGCTGGAAAAGGATCGGACCAGTGTCTGTGGCTTCTTATTGATGAGGATTACAGCAGCATTACATCACTGAACGCTCGGTATTGATTAAACTGGATTGGTGAAGTGATATTTCTTTATATTCGCAGCATATAAATCACCTCATAAAGTTGTTAAAATTAGCTAATTGAACTTTAATGTTACTAAAAAAGTATTTTAACAAGTGACTGCAGCTAATTCCAGTAACGTTCTTTCATTTGTGGAGTGAAAATCATTCTTGACGGTTGCTACTAACGTCTGCGCGCTGAGTGAAAAGCTCGACCTGACGGAGGTCGTTTCCTGCTCTCAGGGCCTGCTGAAGGTGGCGGTGGAGAACGCTCGGGTGCAGGACAAACAGATCCAGGCGGAGAAGAGGGAGCTGAAGATGGAGCTGTATCGAGAAAGAGAGATGAGAGAGAGTCTGGAACGACAGCTCACCTCCGAACTACAGAGCAGAGGTCTGACATCACACCAAATGTACAAGTGGTTGAAAGGGACTCTGGGTAATGCAGGAGCTAGAAGCACAGAAAAGGCGATCACGTTTCCTCCTCCTCTTCCTCCCTCAGCCTCCATCCAGAAGCGCCTGAAGAAGGAGAAGAAGGCCAAGAGGAAGCTGCAGGAGGCGCTGGAGTTCGAGTCGAAGAGGAGGGAGCGAGTGGAGGACGCTCTCAAACACTCGTCTTCGTCCTCCCCCTCTCCTGAGCCGCTGCACGCCGCCAACAACAACAAGAACGGTACGACGGGACGTTCGCTGTCCCTCCGTCTCGCTGTCCTTCAGTCCTACAGCCCGATCGGTTTTCTCAAACCTTTTTTATCGTTTGCTTTTCTTAAATGTTTGTTTCTGAAAGCGTTCCTTGTTTTTCTTCTTCTCTTGTTTTTATTGTTTCAGCTGTGTGCTTCTTAAGCTGCGTTTCATTTTCTCTTCTCAGCGTCTTTGTTTGAGGACGTGTCTCTCATCTTTGTCTTTAATGTGAACGTTTTCTTCCTCATGTGATTTTCATGTTCGTTGTACAGGATACAGTTCAGGCTCATGCTCCACTTTGTACTTTTACAGCTTTAGTTACCAGGGACTTCATGGGAAAGACAAAGGAATATATTGTAATTTAAGTTAAATAAATCCACACAGATTACAGTGTCCAGCTGAAACGATGAGATGATTAATCGACCATCAGAAAAAAATCGTTTAACTCATTTATCAAACCTAAAGAGCCAAATATCTGCTCCTCCGATGGAAGGACTGAAGGCTTTTTTGTCGTTGCCGTGCCTCTGGGAAATTGTGGTTTGCAGATTAAGCGATAATGAAAATAATAATAAGTTACATCTGCAGAAAAACAAACGCTCTGAAGGCGTTGATCAAACCTTTAAGAAATCTTATCAGTTGTACTGCTGAGTGATGACAGTGATAACAGAACTCGTGTTAAAAGCAGCTCTCTGGCTCAGCGATGAATCTGAGGAAGCAGCCAAATGTTTATTTTTTCTAACATCACAACATTTTTTAGAGAGCAGCTGAAGTGCTTTGACAATTTAAGTCAAGAGAGGAAAACTAAATAACATCCAAACATATGACTCTGTGGACAAACAGCCGTTTGTGGCTCGGTGTTCTTTGTTGTTGACCCGCGCGCTGAATACGACGCGCTGCTTGTTTTTTATTGGCCGACCCGCTGAGACTCTGTCCTGTCTTTGTGCTCGTACCAGACGCTGCTGTAGCCGAGGATAAACCTGAACTTAATGGAAACCAGCAAGACAACGGCGCTGTACAAGGTACCTGAACAACACACACGAACAATAAAGAAATCATAAAACACACACACAGAGACACACCGGCTCGCAGGCAGATACACACTCATGCATGCAGAGACATGCTGATACGCACACACATGCCACACATTAACAGGTATGACACTGTACACAGGCGTGTTCAAAGCCAGCCTTACAAGCCTCTGGATGCACGCGCACACACGTGGCGGGCACATGTGTGTGTTGGGGCCCAGGCTAGATTAACGGAGACATTAAGCAGACGCAGAGACACCGTGGCCTCCCTTTGATGTGCACCTTATCAGACACACATGTGAGTGTGTGTTCGGAGTGTGTGTGTGAGCGTGGGTACTTGTGCGTCAACATGTTTTTTTAGCTTTTGTGCTGAAGCTGAATAGTGGACCTCTGGGGTGAGGACATTTGTTAAAAATAGGACATTTTTGGCGACTGAGGACCTTTTTGAAAACAAGGACACTTTATGGGAAATAAGGACATTTTGGAAAAACTGTTTGGAGACTCGGGACATTTTGAATTGTGAGAAATTTTTCAGACATTTTTGGAGGATGAGGACATGTTCTGGAAACACAGAAATTTTGTAAAGCGAGGACATATTTGTAAAGTGAGGACAGTTTAAAGACGTTATTTTAGGAAAGTGAGGACGATCTGCGGAGTGAGGACATTCTTGGAAAGTGAAGACACGTCTGGCCCTCGCTTCCTGAGAAGCCTGTCCGAGGGTTGAGGCTCAGAGTCAGCCTCGTGCTGGAGTTTTGAACTGGGGGCTGCATTATGCCAATGAGGGTCCTCACAAGTACTGTACCGACGCGTGTGTGTTAGTATGCATGTGTCGTCCTCTTTCCACCAGCTGTGCTCAGTCCTCCCTGACATTGAAAACCTTCACTTGAAACTCTGCGTGTGTATAAATGAATATCTACAGGCACACACACACACACACTGCCTGTGTGTGTGTGTGTGCGCGTGCGCACTCTGTACCTGTGGTTGTGTACTTCAGTGTGTGTGTGTTTGATCCACACTCTGGTGAGACAGGGAACTCTAATTAGCTCTCTCTCCTCTTTAGACCCCTTTTAGATCCCCTCTCTTCTGCAAGCCAAGCAGTCCAACACACACACACACACACACACACGCGCACGCACGCACGCACGCACGCACGCAGACCCACCTGATTTCATTAATGTTGATTGGCCCAGTAGGACCCCTTTTGCTGCCTTGCTCACACACACACACACACACACACACACACACACACACACACACACACACACACACACACACACACACACACACACACTCATCCCTCCTGCCATAAAAGCATTTTGCACCTACAGTGGTTTACTCACACACACACACACACACACACACACACACACACACACACACACACACACACACACACACACACACACACACACACACACACACACACACACACACACACACCTCCCCTGCCTCTCTCACCTTCCACACTCTTAATTAACGAGTGAGGAGAAAACTGCTGAATACAAAGAAAGACATCGCATTACAATCAGAAAGAGAGTGAGAGAGGAAAAAAATGAGAAGCAAGGGAGAGAGTGAGAGACGGAGAGAGAGGAGGAGAGGGAGAGAGAGGAAGAGGAGGAGGAGGGGGTTAAAAAAAGGAGTAAGGTCGGTTTCCCTCAGTTGTTTAAAGCCAACTAAACTAATTGGCCATAGAAAATAAAGAGGAAGATGAGGGGAAAGAAAGTGAGCAAGAAGAGGAGGCGAAGAAGATGAGGAGTAGAGGAAGTGTAGGGAGGAGCAGAAGAAGAAAAGAGGAGAACGAAGGGAGGAATACAGATGATAATAAGGAGAGAAAGAGGAGGTCAAAAAGGTATGGAGAAAAAGTTGGAGAGGACGTGTGGAGTAGAGGAAGGATGGAATGTGGAAACGTGAGAGAAATAATGAGGAGGAAGAAGAAAGAGGAGAGGGAGGTGAGAACAGGTGGAGGAGAGGAAAGATGGAGAGCAGGTGGAAAAGGAGGGTTGAAGCAGGGGAGAGGAGGCAGAGTGAAAAGGGAAAGAGGAGATGAGGAGGAAGGGAAGTGGGTGGATGAAGAGGACGAGGAACTGTGGGGAGAGAAAAGAGTGATGCAATGATGAGAAGAAGAAAATGGGAAGGAGGAAGAAAGCTGAGGAGGAAAGAAGGTGTAGAGGAAAAAAGGGTGAGGACAGATGAAAGCTAAAAAGGAGGGAGGGAGAGAAGGATGTAAATGGGGAAGGAAGAACAGGTGGAGGAGAGGAAAGATGGACGAGTCCAAAGAAGAAGGCAAGAAATGAAGAGGAGGGGGAGAAAGACGAAGTGAGGAGGAAACAAGAAGTGAAGAATGGTGGGGAAGAAAGGAAAGGAGGAGGAGGAGAGAAAAGGGAAAGGAGAGGAAGAAGAGGGTGAGAAGACTATAAAAAGGGAAGGAGGAAAGAAAAGGATGAGCAGGACGAGAAAAAAGCAGATGGAAAAAATGAGAGAGAAGGTGGGAGGAGGAGAAAAAGGAGATATAGGGGAAGTAAGAACAGGTGGATGAGAGGAGAGAGGAAGTGGAAAGGAAGGAGACGCTAAGAAAAAAAGAGGAAAGACCAGTGTAGCAGAGGAAAGGATAAAGAGGGTGTGTGGGATAAGAGGAAAAGGAGGACAGGAGGAGGAGTGTGCACATTCCTCGAGAGGAAGTTGAAAAATGTGACCTTGTTCCGAGACCTGGTGACATTTCCTCCACCCAGCTGATAGACTTTTAACAAGGCAGGTCAGTGTCGTTTTTAACCAGGACAGGAGCGCACACACGCACATGCACAGGCACACACACGCATGCACACAAACGCGCGCGCACACGCACGCACACACACACACACACACACACACACACACACACACACACACACACACACACACACACACACACACACAGGCTGGGGGTGTATTTCAAAGTGACAGATAAAGGTGAGAGGAGGAGGAAAAGAGGAAAGATGCAGAATAAAATCACAACATTAGAAATAAACAAAGCCAATTTTCCGCCTTCAAAGCAAAAATATTCTCAAATGTGAATATTTCCTGTGGTAAATTTAACAGGGCTGCAACAAATACAAGACAGGTTTTTTCTCAGTTCATTTTTGGAATATCTCCTCGTGACATCACCACCTTTAAAACATAAATAAATAAAATCCTTAAACAAAAGCACTGGGACATAACGGTGTTGCAGCTGAGAGGTTTGTTGCTGTTGTGGGTCTGTGAACGTCACTGTGAGCCTCCTTTGTGTGAGAGAAATGGTTTTAAAGGATACAAGTCAACAAATCTGAACTGAAGCACAAGATTCAGACAAAAACATGTTGGGAAATTATCACATTTGTCTTTTTTCAATAAACAAAATTTTGGACTTTCGGACACTCTCGAGTTATTGGAAACTGGATCACACGAGTGGAACAATCCTGTATCTGCTGACACTAGTGGAGGCTCATGTTTACCTGCAACTGTGCAGAAAAACAGAGTTTAAACAGACATGCAACAAAAATAAAAATAAATAAATAAATGACAATAAATATCAGCATCATGAATGAACCCTAAAATTTACTATGCTGGTTTTGGACTAAACAAGATATTTAATACATCAATTCTGGCATTTTTAACCATTTTATAGACCAAACAATTAACTGATTAATCAAAAAATTAATAAAATAATTGTTAATTGCAGCCCTAATTGTCAGGCAGAGCGGCGGCGCGCTCGATGAAATGACTGAAACGGATCGAGCCGCAGACGGATCGAAGTTTTAAGGACGGCAGTGCGACGATCAAAGCGGCAAGTTTTTAAGTCGCAGGACAGTTTTTAAAGAGGAGGCCGAAGCTTCTGCCTAAAGGAGAAAAAGAAAGGACAGGAGAGGACAGAGAGAAGAATGGGTCGGGATAAAAATAATATGAGAGTAACAGATAGAGGACAGGAGGGAGCAGAGGGGAGGTGAGGAGGAGGAGGGGATGCATGTAGAATAGAGGGATGAAAGAAGAGGAGAGGAGGGGGTTTGAGTGGATCGTGGAGTGATAAAAATAGGGAAGGGCAGGAGATGAGAGGGATGAAAAGGAGGGAAGTCGGGGAATATGAAAGAGGAAACGAGGGGCGAGCGCAAGATGAAAGAGAAAATTTAAGAAAGTTTTTTTTTATTCCAACACCGAGACCTCGAACCTGTTTCATACCTAAAAAAAAAACAAAGAGTGATGAATAGAGGACAAAACGAGAGGGGAGGACGACGACAGAGAGCAGAGGAAGACGAGCAAAGGAGCGGCGGAGGGCGAGAGGAAGGTGCAGGATGGAAAGAGGCGAAAGAGGAGGGAGGGCAGGTTTATGGTTGCTGTTATGCAGAAATGTAAACACTTTGCAACGTTCGCAGAAAACAATGACACCGCAGGGAGAGGAAGGTGTGCGTGTGTGTGTGCGTGCGTGTGTGTGCGCACGTGTGGGTGGGTGCAGCAACAGCACTACGGGGAGCGGAAGGAGAACGACGGAGGTGAAATGAGAGTGAAAGAAAGAGAGGGAGAGCCGACACCGGCAAAATTGGAGATGTGAGATTTGTATCATGGATGGATGCTGCGTAACGGCCGAACAAGGCGCCAGAGTTTGGGCTGAAAACCAGCGTCCTGCTTCAGCAGCCGTGAAGCTCCGCCACAAATACAGCCAATCAGATTACGCTCAGCAGAGTTTGAGGGCTGAAAGGTGGTGATTTCAGCAGTGATTTCTTACAGCGGGGACGAGGATGCACAGACGTCAGTCTGAGGCCTCTGGTTTCTCAGCGGTGTGCTACAGCAGCGACGGTGTGTGCAGAGCCGGTGCTAACGAAGCTAAAGACGCAGGGCTAATTTAAAATAACGAGCAGCAGCAGCAGGTCAGCTCCTGATATCATGAGCCTGATCTCAGTTTAACGGGACTCTGAGATCCGTAAAGTTTCAGAGCACCGCTGGGAACGACGTCAACGGCGTTTACCTACAGCTCCCGACTGATGTCTGAGGAGAAAATGAGGAAATGTGTCTCCTCCTCTTTTTTTCATTTCTTCTCTCTGTACGTTAACAGAACTTGGAGATAGAAAATGCCAAAAATACACTTGTTACAGCCTCTAAATATTTGCCTGTTTCTGTAGATTTTATGTCAACTTTGAGACTTTATTTATTTGCATATTATTTATTGACAGATCGATCCAGTATTGATCTGTCAATAATACTCTACTGGATTATAGATCAATGACTAAAGGAAACAGTTTGTTTGCATGTGATGTCACGTCACTCTCCTTGTTGTGGTATAAACTGCAGATGGAGGGCAGGAAGTGATCTTCTGCATAGGAAGCTCTATAACACACTCAAAATGCCTGTTTTGTGTCGTTTACGGCCGCTCAAGTCAATCGAACTGAGAAACTACAAGGAGCTTTTGGTTCATAAGGCTGAAAAATGCAAGAAAATGACCAAAAAACACCAGAGAAATGGCTTGAAATGGTGTAACATTAGCTATTGTTTTAAATCTGTGGTGATAGATTAAGAGTAATAACTACAAGCAACACAACTAACACTTGTTGAATCAGCGTTAACAGCCTCACATAAGACAGGTCAACATAAAGAGCTTACTAAATAATAAATTACTTATTCATTGTCTTATTTCGCAAGGACCCACATCTTTAGTAGTGTGCCACCGGATCTTTGCGAGTGGTTAACCTAGCTAACAACGGTAACATAAATGTCAACATTTGGCACCGCAGCGCTGAATGCTTGTTGCGAGGTTAATGTGCAGGACAATAAAAGCTACGCACCCTTGAAAAAACAACTGCTAACAAAAAAACTGTCCGCCTCCGTACTTTCGGATGTTTTCATTTGCTTTCTCGAGTCAAACATATCTTTTGATTTTCTCTTGTAATTTCATTCAAACTAGCACAGTAAGAACTTTCCGTAAGGACAATCACTCAATGTTGCTTTGTTTAATTACTAATTTCTACTTTTTTCCCAGAATCCCGGCCGTTTCTGAAGACACCCATGATGTTCTAGGAAGAGGGACTCCGCCTCCAGAAACCCCGCCGATTCCCACCTCCCCCCCCTCCCCCCCTGCACAGAAGAACTCCACCAGCCCAGTCAAACGACCTCCCCAGGCGGGATTCTGTCTTTGCTTCACGCGAACATTTTGATGTTGCTATGAAAGACTACTACAAGGCGCACCCCTGATCTGGACTCACAGGGGTGGCCTCTACTTCTTTCCTCTCTCTCTTCTTTTTAGACGAACTACACTCCGTTCATTCCTCGTTTTCTCTCCCTGCACCGGGACTTCTCTCATCCCTCGTTTGTTTCCGAAGAAGTGAAAAATAAAAATCATTCCTGAGCAAAGTCAACACGAAGCAAACGGACCGGAGTGACATCATCAGATTTGAGTCATCGCGAATTAAGTTACGTTGGACATCACGTGGGAACACCAGGGATCATTACGATTGGACAAAGACTTTTTAAATGGTCCAATGACACGATGTGATCCACCGGACCAAAAGAGTGTTTCTGACTGCCGCAGACAAGAAAGGTTTGACGAAACTTTCTAACCTACAAAAAAAAAAAAAAGAGTTTCAAACCCCCTCTGGATTTGATGTGACTTCGGTCAACCTCATTGGCTGGCTGTCAACACCCTCTGATTGGCTGGTCATCAGCTAATCGGAGGAGCTCAGGACTGGAGGAAGAGGGGTTAAGAAAAAGAAGTGGAAAAAATATTGGAAAGGGAAAAAAAACTGAAGAAAAAAAAGGAGGAAAGCAACTTGGGAGGCTATTTCTGTCTCTCATGTTTCATTCATTTTTGTTTTCCGTACAGGGACTGAAAAAAATGCATGGGAACTTTTATTACGTTGTCATTTGGCTTATTTTATCCTCCGTACACTCCTTACCTCCAAGTCCCTTTCTCTTCTTCCCCTCTTATACTCTTCCTCTTTTTGCTTCATTCCTCTCTATAAGTTAGCGCCTCTTCCTCTTATATCTCCTCCTCTTTCCTTGCTTCTTCTCTATCTTTTTTCCTTTATTTTTCTTTCTCTCTCTCTGTAAGGAGGCATTACTCTGAAAATGTTGGATGCAGCTTTTCAATGTATGAAGTATTTTCTATCACCCTTAACCTGTGAAATCAGTTTCTCAGCTGATGCAGACGTTAAACAAGAAACCCTTTTTTTATTACAATGGAGTGATTTTTAGGCACGATATTATATCCTAAAGGTACGTTGAATCCTCTTCCTCATCTTTGGACCTTTTCACCTTTTGCCCCCCGTTCCCCGTGACCAGGAGGTCATGGTCGAGTTTCTGGAGTTTGTCAAATTAAAGACGAGGAGCGCTTGATTTGGCTGTTTTTAAGCTGCCCCTGACTTTCCATAATAACTTTAATTTAAATTCAATTTTATTCCTTTTTGGTTGGATTCAAGAACTTATCCCTGATCGCCCCCCCTTGAAGTGACAAAGAGCATTTCAGGTGTGGAAATCAAGCGCTCCTCAGCAACAGCAAACACCAAAACTTTTGATCCCCCTGATTTTCTGACCTACTAAGAGTGCAGACTGTTGTGTTGCAGTTTCGTTTATTCCACTGCGTGTTTTGTTTGTTTATCTGTTGATTACTATTTGAAATGTGTATGGGAGGGATGAAGGAGGGCGGGGCCGGGGTGGGCGGGGTTAAAGGGGTATTCCATGTAGATAGAAACAACATTCTGCGTTTTCTTGTTTTTTTAATTATTTTTTTCTCCTGATGATCTCTCAGTCTGTCACTGTTCTCTGGGTTTGAGCTGACTGCAAATATACAGTATTATAATGACTGCTGTCTGCTGGTGTTTCTCTCTCACGCACGCACGCACGCACGCACCATTTGAGTAATTCAAATCATTCTGATGGGATTTAAGTTTTGGCCAGTGCAAAAAATCCTGGTCAAATTCCCATCAAGTATTAAGAAAACATTGTTAGCAGCTGGTGAACAGCACTGCACGCTGACAGACCTCCAGAGATCTGAATCAAGGACGCTCGTAGCCCTTTTTGACCAAAAAGATCCAGAAACACATGGCATATGTCTGAGTTTCCATCGCATCTAAAGCCTGGTGAAGGCAGACCAGATTAGACTGAGGACGGATTAAACAAAAAAACAACAACAACAACAACAACAACAACAACACAGTGATTCAGCTCAGGTTGAGTCATGGTGTTGATGGGTCATGACTACAACCACAAGCGAGACCAGCTGCCTTTGGAAAACCCTCAGAAGCATTGCTTCGTAGGTCTTTTCTCATAAAGATGCTGCAAGTCAACTGAAATTCTGACTGATCACCCTGTGTGTGTGCTCCAAATTTCAACGACAATCCACCAAACTGCTCAGACATTTCAGACAAAAGCACAAGCGTCGACCTCACGGTGGAGCTGGGTGAGAAGTGAATGGATCACCGGAGATTTTACGGTAATCCACTGAATAACTGTTGAGATTTTTCAGCCTGGGACAAAGCAGTGGACCGACAGGTCAACGCTGCCTTCGTGAGCGCCACCATGGCCGTACACACCAATGAAACACACTGTCGCACCGGGTGACGTGCTGCTTCATCACCATGAGCTCACACGCTGTCGTTGACTTTGGCTCAATCCCACATGAACCATCCAGCCTCCACAAACACTCGCAGCAAACCTGTCAGCTCGCCTCGTAATATAGTCCCAACAAACGCTCTATTTCCTCCTGTTTGACTAAAAACTGCTAAAAACTCCAGCGGCCAGCTGTTTCAGGAAACTACTGAGACTTTTTAAAAAATGAGAGCTGCAGACGGGGAAGAGTGTGTTCGTCAGAAATAAGAGAAATGCGGAAAAACACGAGAGAAGAGATTAAAGACATGAAGGTTTGTCAGATGTATGAAACTCAGCTGATCGCTCGATTCTTCTCCCATCACATAAATTATCTTTCTGGGATTGTAGTAAACTCACACACGTACACACTGTGGTATTTCAGAGGATATTCTCTCTCTCACACACACACACACACACACACACACACACACACACACACACACACACACACACACACACACACACACTATACAAATAGAGATAGGCACTCTGGTATTCTGGTAATGTATTTCGTGGACACACACACTCACACAGAAGCTGGAGTAAACACACACACACGCCGTCTCTGTTCCATTTAGACAGTATATTTACTCTGCATTACGAGGTTAATGAGGTGAAGCCTTTCCCTCTTTCTCACTCTCTCTCTCTCTCTAATGGATCTCTACCTCTCTCGCCCCCTCTCCCTCATACTTCTGCCTTTAATTCTCTCACCTCTGTCATTCTCGTCTTTCTCCTCTCTTGTTTTTCTTTCCTCTCCTTCGCTATCAGTCCTAATGTCACTCTTTTGATCTTTGCTTTCCATTTTTCTATCCTCTGCTTCATCCTCTCTGTCTCTCCCTCTCTCTCTCCATCTCTCTCCGTTTACCAAATAGCTGATGTCACTTTTTCCATTTCCCCCTAATGGAGGCGGAAACACAGAGCGATGGACGGAGAGGAAAAATAGCCAGAGATGAAGAAGGATGGATAGAAAGCGAAAGAGGCAACAAGGAAGGATGAAAAGGTGACAGCGCGGAGAAAAGAGATTGAAGGATCCGAGAGGCGATGTGGGAGAAAATGAAGGCGAGAGGAAGGTGGAGGGAAGAGAGGTGGAGGAGATGATGGGAGAGAAAGAGGTGTAACATGATGAAATGATGTGCTCTTAAAGAAGGAAGATAGAGAGAGGGGCAGAGGATGATGGGTAATGAAAAGGTAAAGAGTGAGAAACACGTCTGGGACAAACAGTGAGCCGTCATGAACGGCTTATTATTGATTTTTAAAAGGGGAAATCTGCCCGGAAAGCGCTGTGATTGGTCCAAACAAATCCAGATTAAACGCATCGTGTCCTGTGTTTTGTTTTTTAAATATTTTTTTTAAATCTAAACTTGTAGCGCTACGTGTAGCTTGACGGTACGTTGAACTGAATATTGTCATGTTATATAAAAGCTGCAGACTTAAATATGAACAGAGAGACATCACAGGATTATTAACCCCTTCAGTCCCAGGCTGAGAACTGTTCGTTTCCTTCTTTTCTTCCTTCCTTCCTTCTGACAGCGCTGTACAGAACAGTTATCAACAGTGTAATCTGTAAGGTTTGTAGTCAAACCGACAGCAACTATGAGCTCACAACAGCCTCATAATCAGTGGGAAACATGAGGGGGGATGCCGTACCTTCTTCAGAGGCCACGTGGTTGATTAGTCTGGTCTTCCTCACTCTTTCATCCTTTATCTGACTGACTTTGTGCAGGCTCGACTCCATGTCCTGATCAGCTGTGTATTGATAAATCCACGGTGCTGTCCGTGGTGCTGAAGCGGCAGACGCATTTGGATCTGCAACGCTTTCTCTCAGTCCTTGGATTTATGATATTCTTTAAACTATATACACAACATGTCTCACAGACGAGCGAGAGGATCGTAGAGACACACTGCTGCCTGTCGTATATCTATGATCAGCAGAGACTGCAGAAATAGACCCCCAGACGAGACCACCTCAAACATCTCAGAGGAAGACCAGGATACAGCTTTCACTACAGGGTTACTGTGAGGTTGGGTTTGGGCCATCTCCTCTCTTAAAAATGAACCAATCACAACTGCTCATAATCAAATAACACAAGCGAAACACTGAAAGCACAAAAACAACATTTAGTCAAAGTTTCACTGAAATCAAATCACACTTTGACTTCACAGAGTTCGAGACTCAACACCTACATGTCAACAGTTCACTAAACAAACAACAGGCAACTTCACCTGTGACAACACGCAAAGAAGAGTTAAAAGTAAGTGTGACACTGCGTTCTGTTTGTAACTGCCAGGGATACGTTGAATACGAGAGGAATGAAAACAGAGAGGAAGATGAAGGGCGAAAAGAGGAAGGACACAAAGAGGATGATGGAAAGAAGGGTCGAACGAAGTGATGGAGGGGAGAAGACGCAAGGAGGGAACAGAGACATTCCCAGACAGAACACACACACACACACACACACACACACACACACACACACACACACACACACACACACACACACACACACACACACACACACACACACACACACCTCGCTCCGTCATTAGTCTTCATTAGAGTCTTTATGAGGAAAATTAGAAAGGGAGTTTCCTCCCAAACTGAGCCCTGGGGTCTAACCTGCCGGTGTGTGTGTGTGTGTGTGTGTGTGTGTGTGTGTGTGTGTGTGTGTGTGTGTGTGTGTGGTTGTGGTCTGAAAAGTGTGACGCATACATGCACACCACCACGGTGAACCTGTGTGTGTTCATGAGGAGAGACGAGTGGACGGTGATTAGAAACTACTGACTGGCAGAGAGAGGAGGACAGACTCTACACCTCCAGCCAATCAGCTCCTCCTGAAGCCTCCCACAGCTGGCGGGCGGAGGCGCTCGAGCAAATGGAGAGCGTCCAACAAAGTTAGCAAAAATCAGAGGATGGAAAGATGCTGGGCTGAAGCGGAGGTGCAAGAAAGGCGTTCTGCACGGTGAAATAAAGCAGCCTGTTCTTACAGCACAGCTGACTTCTCACAGGTGGTGTGTTTCTCACACTCGCTGGAAACAATGCAGGTAAAAATAAAAATGAGACAATGCCGACAGATTAGAAAAACAGGAAGCACAAAACGCCACACTAACCGCTTTAAAAGTCAAACATTTGGCCTGCGTGTCTGATTCAGATCTGCAGCACATGATGCTAATGCTAATCTCTCTCTCCGGCCTTTCCTGGGCACAAGCACTGATATGCAAACATGTTCAGGGGGGTTTCTGCGTCCATTCATGGCAAATGAAGCTGTTGCACAATGACTGAGATTTAGAAAACAACCACGCACGTGTGAGGCTGATGAAAAGAAGCTCATCGTGCTCCCAGCTTTGACCTGATGCTCAGTGAGTGAACCTCTTAACTTCTATGAGGAGGCTGTGGTACGAGCTGCAGCAGGACGTGTTTGGGACGTCCTGAACATACGGTGAGACAGAGGACTGCTCTCAGGGACTCAGAGTCCTTCTCAATCCTGCTGCCTGCTGGTCCTTATGCTGTCCACTTCGCTGAGGACTCCCACTGCTGAGCTGGTCATGTAAATCAGCCGCCTGCTTGTGACAGATTGGACCGCAGACTGGACGCTTTTAGTCCAATAAACACGTCCAAGAAGCAGGTCTCCACAAACAGCTTCATCCTTGATTCTCCACAACTGGACATCTGAGGTACAAACGAGTTCACACAACCTCTGCGATGTGGGACAGGGGGAGCAGGACGTGTGTATGTGTGTGTGTGTGTGTGTGTGTGTGTGTGTGTGTGTGTGTGTGCGTGTGTCTGTCCTAGTGTGCAAATGTCACGTGCATTTGTTTGAGTAACCGTGATGTGTGTGCGTGTGTGTGTCCCGTAATCGTGCTGCTGACAGCTTCTCATTATCCACTGGCAGCTGGAGGAGGTCATCACTACCCGTCACCACACACACACACACACTTGTGAGGACCCTCGCTGACATAAGGCAGTCTCTAAGCCCTTACCCTGCGTCCACACTGTACTTCCACTTTCCACTGTCATCCACACTCTCTAAGGTGAGTTACTCTGATTTCATCTCTAATTGGCAGCAGGAGTAACGTCTTCCAGCGTTGAAGTTATCTTTGTGTGAAATCAGACGCTCTCAGAGCAGATATTCTGGTGCCGGGCGACTCGTGGATCTACCTTTATTCCTCTAGGACAGCTGGTAAAAACCAAGTTTATCATGAGTCTAATTAGGATTGAGTGGTTGAGTTGGTCATCTTGGAAATATTTACTTTGCATGCTCACTGAGCGGGATAATAAGAGTGTGTGTGTGTGCGCGCGCGGGTGTGTGTGTCCGCCTACTGAACTGGTAAAACAATAAACACCAGCCGATTCTCCGTCTCTCACACACTCATTCGCTTTGTCCTTCTCTCTCATTCAATTTCACCCACACACACACATAAACATACACACGAAGACAAAAATGCATACGCTAAAACACACATATACCTTCAGCTCTTTCTTGCATGTGCACACACACACACACGCACACAATAAACACTTGTCATTGGTCGGCATCCGTCGTTTATTCTTGCCGGAGCGAGGGATTTGTTTTTGTTCTTCCTGTCATTCGCCCATTTGATTTGATGGATGGTGGGTGGTGACGCAAAACACCTGCCCCACACACACACACACACACACACACACACACACACACACACACACACACACACACACACACACACATTGAAGCATAACATACAACAATGTTTTTGCATATGTGCAAATACCTCATTTAAAAAAAACTGCAAAAATAAACATTTAAGGTCATACAAGCGATCGTATTTACATGTGGACAAAAAGTGCAAGCACACACACACACACACACACACACACACACACACACACACACACACACACACACACACACACACACACAAAAAAAGCTTTCAATTAGCTATATTCATTCCTTAACACTAACCTAATCCAAGCAGCAAAATCAACCAAGGTTTTACATTTTTTCTATTCTTGTGAGGACCAAATGAAAACACACACACACACACACACACACGCACAGTTCACACCATCAGGGTGCACAGACAGATTCCTCTTGCTATGCTTGACTTCCTATGTGGCCTGCAGTGTAAACAACAGTTTATCTCCATAGAGGACAAATGGACAGCAGCAGCACAGAGAACATGAGGAGCAGAGGAGGACGTGACCCCGAGGCCGCGGTTCAAATCCCACCGACGGCTGGGAAATGTGAGCGCTCCTCTCCTCAACAGCTACCAAGTAACCCTTGAGCAAGTGTATGTCGAGCAGCTAGTGAGCGAAATGTTCTTCCTCAGGAGGTGGTGGAGACCAGACTAGAGCTTAAAAAGAGCAACACAACAGCAAACTGATGATAATATTGATAAGATTGAACGGTTTTGTTCGGCCTGGGGCTAACAGCTCCCTTAGCCTGGAGCTGAGAGCAATGTGAAGAGGTGAAGAAGAGGCACGCTAAACGAAGCTCAGTGTGGGAGCATTTCCTCGTACCGCACTAAGAACAAGCACCAGGCTGCCATGTCAGAGAACGGCTCGCGGTCAAAGTTCACGTCACTGCGAGCTGGGGTCGAGAGAGCGTGATGCGTGCCAGTCCGAGGCCGTCACCCAGCCGATATGCTGCCAGTCAGCGTGTCAGAGGGCGAGGGATTCAAAGAGCTACTTCACGACCTCGAGCCGAAACCGAAAAACACTTTGAGGAGATGAACTACACTGAATACACTGGTGTGAAAGTCTGCAACTGCTTGCTAACATGTTAGCGATGACGACTTTATCAGCCAAGACCTGGTGATGGTTCAGCGGTTAGATGGCTGAACAGCAGACAGCTCATTTAGATTCAAAAAAATGAATCAGCGATCAATGAACCTTTCTTTATTATTTGTCACGGTTCAGTCGCATGCATGCTAACAACTATATTCATTGCCGATCAATCTGTGGAAGAATTTTTGATTAATCACTTGATTGTTTGCTATGTGTGTAAAAAACAGTCAAAAACATCCTTTCGAAAATCTCCAGAATAGAAGTTGATATATTGAATTAACTAATTCTGCTGATCAAGAGATCAATAACTGAAAATTTTCATTTCACAATGAATCAAAAAACAAGAAAAAGCTAAATTTCTCTACACCCTAGCAGCTCTGTGTTTCTTTAAGCTAAAAGCTAATGCTAGCATGCTAGCAGACTCAACAATCATAACATGCTGATGTTTAGCAGGTGTAATGTTCACCGTTTTAGCTTAGCGTGTTAGCAGGCTAACCAATTAGCACTAAATACAAAGCACAGCAGAGGCTGATGGGAATGTCATCACGCCTAGAGCCATGATTCTGGCACGGATAGAAATTAATTAAACACATAATCCATGATCAAAACTTTCGTAAGGAATCCTGAAAACAACAAACGTTACGTAGTCCTTCGTCTTCAGATAAACAGCCGAGGCTTCAAAGTGTAAATGCAGCTTTCAGTGCGACATCAAGGCGTGTTTCTGTCGATGTACAACGTTCGAGTGCAATTAAACAATTTTGGTGATGGATGGATAAATAACGAGGGCGCCAAAAGATGATGAAGTGGATGGTTTTTAAACTGTCGCAGAGAGACGGATAAACACTGACGCTGATGTAAACACGGACAACAGGATGTGAGTATCATCAGCCAAAACGTCGGAACAACTATTTCTGTCAGCTGAGTTTCTAGGGGTGGGAACATGGTGTGTGTGTGTGTGTGTGTGTGTGTGTGTGTGTGTGTGTGTGTGTGTGTGCGTGTGTGTGGCCCAAACAGTATCATGGGAATAATACGAGCGAGCCACACACACATTCTCACACAGGGTAACGACAAAACTGGACTCTTCAGATTGAGACCAAATTAGAAACAGGTCTTTTTTTGTTGTTGTTGTTTTTTTCCAAACAGGCCGAGAGGAGCTTGGCAGGCGGGACGAGCGCTCAACGAGAGGGAGGGGGGTGGAGGTGGAGGTGGGGGGGGGAGAACGTGAGAAAGAGAAAGGATGGATGGAGGAATTAAAATAACTGTAAAGATGGAATGAGGGAGGGCGAGGTGGAAATGGATCCGTGGGGACTCGGAGAGCGTGTGTTGTTTTAGCTGGGCAGCCTTGGACTCCTTGTTGACCTTTACGAAGATAGCAGCTGGTCGTCTCGTAGTTTTAAGTTTTGGTTTGTGTTCTGGTTCAACCACAACGATGTGAAAAGCAGATGGAGGGAGACGCAGAGCTGAGCCGGTGGAGAAATTCTACTGCCGTCCATCGACCCCTCTGGACGGAAAGAAGGCCGAACGGGCTCAACTGGACCGAGAGAAACCGCTCTGGCAAATATTTATTTTTTGTCCCGTTAGTCTTTCGTCCAAATAAAGCTTTCACTTCGACTGAGGAAGAAAGAGGAAAGTAAACCGAGTTTGGCTGAGCTGCTTTCTTTCAACTTTGGTGCCAAGAAAAAACACTTTGAATTGAGTTGAAAGGAAGAGTTTTCACAGGAAGTTAAAGCTGCTCGACTTTGGACAACAAACTTCTCAAACGTCTGATTATTCAGGGTGGATCTCATCAAGTGGCCGCCATCACGGCCACAAGCTGAGCCTTAAAGAGCAACTTGATATCGCAATTCAGCCTGAACACGCTGTGTTTGGATGACGTGACAGTGGATGTTAGCCACCTTGTAGTTCAGGGATGTGGAGTAAAAGGCGCTGTACTCTTCCAGTACTGACCTGAAACCACGAATCAACAGAGGAGTGTCTGGATTCAACACACCTGTGATCTGCAGCCTACCAAATATCCCAATACAGAGGCCTGGAGGGGCCAAAAAATCTGCACTGTGCCAACAATTTAATCATTTGTGCTTTCAAATGAATAATTAGAGCACAAGCTTTGCTAACTCACACTCTCATATCATGACTTTCTTCAGGGTTTCCATGTTTTTCAAAATAAGGGTACATCACAGAGTACAGGTCAACAACAATTAACTGATTCATTGTGGATTTAATTTACAGTCTCATCTGAGAAAGTGCAACTATTCATTTTTGGACTTTTTTTGCTTGATCAATTGTTTTGGTTGATTTAATCCTAAATGAATGAACTAACTATTAGTGTTTACTGTGGTAATGCACGCTTCAATAGAAAGCTTCTTCTTCGTCTAACTGAGGTTATAAAGAGGTCAAAGGCTCCAGTGACCAAACTGTACCACACACTGATATAAAGCTAGCAAACAGTCACGAACGTCTCCACGGGGGGAGGAACGCTGGGTGGACAGACAGACGATGGAGGGATGAGTCAGAGACAGAGACGGAGGGACAAGGCGACGGGACATGGAGGAAAGTGTGATACGCCGTCCTCGGGTCTGCCGTACTATCATTTCACAGCCTAAACGTGCAAAGGTCAGCTGTTATTAATGGCAGGCCCTGAGGAGTGTGTGAGTGTGTGTGTATGCAAATGTGCGCGAGGCAGACAGACAGTCGGTGTGAAGGCTTGCATGTCACACCTTTCTGCTCTAAATGCCACGTAGGCTGCCATTAGTGTCGTTGCTGTGTCACCCCCACGGGGCTGGAGGCTCAGGGTGCGTCTGGAAATGCGACCTGACGCTCTCTTTGTCTTCACCGCCTCCATCTCCGGCCTGAGCAGTTTTTTTCTGGAAAGCCATTATGTGCGTTATTGTGTACAATCTTTCAAAATATTCTGATGGTACATGACTTCAAAGGTGTGGAATCACCTGTTATATCCATGTTTTCCTGCGTAATGCTTTTACAGTAACATGGATAAAAACAGCATAATTCAGACAAAGAATCTAATATTTAAGTTTAAAATAGTTTTGGCCCCAAAAGCAGAATAATTGAATAATCAAAACTTCATTTAGTCAATGTCCCCACTGTGCTGCACAACAGTAAAATACACTTTTTCCACCAAATATCCTTTAATGTTCACTTTGTTTTGTTAGTGACCCACGGTCATATTCTGGGAAGCTGTTTTTCTTTAGAAAGTCAAAGCAAATGAGGTTAAACTTTGACTGGTCAGTCGTCAAACAGTGCTAACCCCAGGCTAACCCTCTGCTTGCAGACCCTTTTGATTTTTCTGCAAAATCTGCGTTATTAGAACAGAATCACTTCTGTTTGTGACGTCTTACAGATGCACCTTTAATATCAACAGGTCTGGTTCAGGTCTGGTCGTCAGTGGACCAGTTCCAGAGAGGACGGATACGGGAGCAGCAGACGACGGGCTGCAGGGATCTTACTGCGAACCAGGACACCTCCAACATCTGATCAAGGTGAACCACCGCAGCTTAAACGGCCACAGCTGCTCACAGCGGTGCGCTCAGTCCTGCTGAAACACATTAGATTTATTTAGGAGGTGCTGACTTTGTGAGGCCGGAATAAACAAAATGTTCAAACTACCCAGAGCGGCGTGACGTCAAGGGCTTAATATAAACACAGTTAACAGCACTCCCCTTTAATAATCTCGCTAATTGGCCAAACTGGACGGAGATGCAGCCGTGAGTTTTGGAAACTTTGGGGATAAACTTTCCCTCAGTTGGAGGAAACATGAAGGAGCTGGACGGGTCATCGGCTCTGCGGCACGTGTGGACAGTTATTTAAGCGCCGTTCTCCAGCCTTAAAGGCAGCGAAATGTCACCTCATTCCGGTCTTCTGCTTCTTCCAAAAGGACAACAAATGCAGCGTAAATGCAGAACGAATGCGGTGTGAATGCATGCAGCGCCGCCGCTCCGCCCCGCCTGATGTATTTTTGGCTGCGGCTGTGTCCCAGTTGTGTGCGGCTCCTCGGTGTTAGCAGGCAGGTGAAGGGTGTCTGGTGACAAAATGCCTGGTGTGTAGCCTATTTTCCGGGTTTTGACCTTCCCTGAACACACCGCTGTGAGCAGAACGAAGATGAATTGGAGCGCTGAGGCTGTCCACTCGGAGACAGCAGAGAGGACTAACTGATGGACACTAAGTGTTTGTCTCATTTTCTCTTTCTATTTGCCTGTTTCTCTGCGCCGTTTCGTTTTTCCGTCCGTCTCTGGATCAGAGTAATGGAGTGTCTGAGGTCAATTCAAGGTTCACAGGGAGGTTTTGGACAAACAGCGGTGCAGATAGGCTGTTGTTTAACCTGCGCGACACGGAAACACAACACACCGCCGCCAACAAACCAGGAAAATGGATTACAGTTAATGCAGAAGCAGAGGAAGATTTAATCTCTGCAGCTGCAGACGTGATGGTGTTTGTTTTTCCAGGTCATCGAGGGTTAGAGATCTCCTCCACATGTCTTCTTCCTCCTCATTTTCCTCTCTTACTCTGAAATGTTTTCCTGATCTCTTGTCATGTCCATCATCTCCTTTTTTTTTGCTTCCCCGTCTTTCCCCTCAGAGTTAGGTTCAGGTCAGATCAGAAGAAGCTGGAGAGCAGGGTGACACCTGTTTTTATGCACTTTTTGCATTTGCACATATAAAACCTGAGTGGAAATAAAGGAAATTAAAACAATCTAAATGTTTGCCCTTAGTGGAGGTGGAGAAGCTGGTTCATCGATAAAAGCTAAATGCAAGCACAACGGAAACTGGCGCTGGTGAATAAAAATGAAGAACGCAACGCAAACATCCACTGAAGAGATGAAAACGCGAGGATGAGGAGACCGTAACCTTCCTCACTTTAATACATTACACATCGTTCTTCTGTGATGGTTTAATGTTGCCCGACTGGAAAATTAGCGCCATCAGCTCCTCATCTCGACAAACCAGTTACTAATAATCACAAACAGAAGCGGAAAGAAATCAACATTAATATGCATTTTCTTTTGCAGATTTTGGTTAAAATTTTAACATATTTTCCGTTAATAAAATGAAAAGTTCTGAAGACTGTGCAGGCTTACAGCTGGCTCTTCTTACTGGGCTCAGACTGGTCAGCCAGCCTTGATCGTTTGTGTAAGGGCTAGTTTTTAACACTTCTATCCTACGATGACACAAACATCAGCAGTGCTGTGCAGTGTGATATGATGCCTGCAGGCCTGCAGTGTGTGCTGTATGTTAATGCTCCTGCTCATGGGTTTGTTCATTAACTCCTTTGCAGAATTTGTTTTCAACGCAGCAGCTCTACAGGTAACTTGTACTGTTATGTAGATGTTCATGCAGACAGGCCCCCCCAACACACACACACACACACACACACACACACACACACACACACACACACACACACACACACACACAGTACTACACACTATGTGGAGACACAGTAGGTCTGCAGCATTTTATAGCTGTGTATTATTTACTAGTTATTGTGTACTTGTTCCACAGGACAGAAAATCATTTCAGAAGGTGTGAGAGACACAAAGGTGAGCTTGCAGACACACACACGCACGCACGCATGCACGCACACACACAGGATGGATAATACCAGATGAAGATTGAAATGGGAGAAGAATCAATATTTCCATTCAAACGTCTGTTTCATTTTCTCCAGATTAGAGGAGACGTTTTCTCTGGCCAACACTGTCACTGCGTGTGTGTGTGTGTGTGTGTGTGTGTGCGTGTGTGTGTGTTTGTGTGTGTGTGTGTGTTCGAGAGAGACTTACTTTCAGGGACATATGTCAGACTAAACACCAGTTACCTGAAGACAGCTTGTCAAACCGGGGACAGAACCTGTGTCCCAAATGGTGAAAAGGTTGATTTTTGGGTGCGTGGTTAAGGTTAAAGTTTGACAAGCTGTGGCTCTGGTTTGTCTCCAGGAAGTTAATGCAAGTCTGTGCAACGTCCCCAAAAGTGACCTAAATAACTGTGTGTTCAATACCTTAAAGTGAAACAGAGTCCTTTATTAAGCCCGAACACACCGAAGACGACTCATTTATCCCAGAACGTCTGTCTTAAGTGAAGTAATGGACAGGTGGAGGACGTCCTCCTGAGGGGACGATGCTGGTGTCGAAGAAGCCCTCGGCCTTTCGAACACAGTGCAGCTGTCCTCCTCCATGCTGGATGAGGTGCTTTAACATCTTACTCACGTTAACAGTTTTCCTGAGATAATACTTCCACATTTATTTTAGCAGATGCTGCAGATGTGGTACAGCTGTACTTCGAGTGTTCTGGAGGCACCTCAGCTGACTGAGGTCCAAACTCTGTCAAATACACCAAGCAGGTCAATCACACGTCGCATTAAAGAGTAAAACCGTACAAAAAAGTCATTTCATTCTAGATGGAAATCTATCTAGAAAAGATGGGCGACATGTGGCCACTGAGGAGTCTCTATAGGTGAAATAGATGTGTGTGTGTGTGTGTGCGTGTGTGTGTGTGAATGCTTGTACACATGTGGTACTTTCCATTTCCAGCGTCCACAGTGTCCAAATAAACTGTCAACCCTGGAACGGCTGATAAAGAGAGAATGTGTGTGTGCGTGTGTGTGTCATATTTGTCCTGTGTTATTGGAGCTCGAGGACGAGAGTCTGCAATAAACACCCCGCAGTGAATTATTCAACAAAAAAACACACTCGTACGCCTCACACGTACTGTATTTGTGCTCACACACACACGCAAACACACAAACAAGCAACATGCACACACACATTCAGAAAAAGAACAGATTTTAAAGACATTAGCTATCAACTCACTCACCATGTGAACACACACACACACACACACACACACACACACACACACACACACACACACACACACACACACACACACACACACACACACACACACAAACCGACACACAAATCTGTCCAGAGATAACATTGGTATCACAGTCGAACCATGAAACACACATCCTATCACACACACACACACAAAATCTAAAAGTGTGCAAATTTAATTGTTGAAAGGAGAAAAAAAGCTGATGGATTGAATTCATTCCTCACACACACACACACACACACACACACACACACACACACACACACACACACACACACACACACACACACACACACACACACACACACACACACACACACAGGCCATTTCATTTCGCCTCATCCTAAGTGGATTTGGCTGTTGGTCAGTTCAGTGGAAGGTTAAAGGAAACCTGCTGTTACATTCAGTGCTGTGGTGACACCTACAGGTTCACTGAGGTACTGCATCAAACCACCTGGTCTGCTCAGATTGTCCAGGTGTGTGTGCTACGTCACAATCAGCATCAGCATCACCGGAAACACAACAGTGTGACTGTGACTCAAACAATACATTACACCAACAACAGGAAACAAATGAACCAAAATACACCAGCTGAGTACAGTTTACATTTCCTTATATATCTACAAATGTAGGGTGGCAAAAACAGTGAAAAACAACATTTTCTGAAGACCAATGTGACGTCTTAAGACAGCAATATCTGTCCGACAATGTCAGCAATGTATAGACCGTTATTTCTCAAAAATCTCAGAGACACACACACACACACACCTGGCAGACACAGCAGCAGATTTAAACTACTTATACACACACTGAAATACACAGGAACCAAAAGACGAGCAGGATATTTAGATATAAAGCGCATGCTCCTATATTAAACTAACCAATGTGTAACTGAAACAGCGTTATCCCAGAAGGAGAACATGAGGGAGGGTAAAGCATCCACTGAAACCACGAGCAGCACAGACACTCGTACGTTAGATGATCACTGCTATCCTCATCAAAACGATGGGAATGAAATGATACCACAGAACCGCAATCACAAGAGGAGGAGAGAGAAGAAACAGCTCATTTAAGAGGAAGAGGAGGGGAGGAGGTGCAGCATCGTGCTGGCTTGGTCCACTGAGTGGTTTGTGTTAAGGAGCCAGAGAGAAAAGGTGAATGAGTCCGTCCACGGTGATCAATAACCTCTGAAATACTCCCCAGCATTCTCAAACAGAGAAAAACAGCAAATGGTCACATTTGAGAAGCCAGAGCCAGAGAAAGTTCAGTATTTCAACTTTGAACTGTCGCAGTACTTGTTGATTAGTTAATCGCTTAATGAACAGGTGTGGAACATCACTAAGTACAGCTAGTCAAAGTTTCAAGGTACTTGTACTTTACTTGGGTATTTGAATTTTATGCTACTCAATATTTCTACTCTACAACAGTTTGAGGGCAAATAGTGTCTGTCCACCTTTACCAGCCTAGTACTATAACATCTGTTAGTCTGAAATGAGCCGTTTGGTCTAACGAGTAATTGAAAATGTACATTTCATTGTGCGACCCTGTGCTGTAACTTTACAAATAAATTACTTTGATTCTTTAAGTGTATTTGATGCTAATAAGTAAGACTGTAAAAACAGGACTTTTACTTGAGTATTTGAACTCTACAGTGTAACTTATTTTACTTTAGTAAAATTAAATATTTGTTCCACCACTGACAACTCACTTCAGCCTAATGTCAACAAGGAAAGTACCAAAACAGCTTAAAAAGCTTACCTCTGATGGTCCTGGTCCAGTCACCTGTCCAGCCCTGATTCAGTCACCTGTCCAGCCTGATGCCAGTTATGATGAGAGCCTTCAGGACACCATTGGTCTTGGGACACTTTTTATCTTCATGTCACTGGGGCAGACGTCCAGTACTTCAACAAGCGATGGAAAGTCCCACTTTTCTGGCTGTTTACAAACCGCCACAGTCATACAGACGCTGTAAAGTCACGTGAATCCTCCGCAGTTGCTCCTTGTGACGGCAGGTTGCTAAAGGGCTAACTGGCAACGATAACTAGCTAGCTAGTTAGCTAACTAGTTCGGACCAAACCCGCAGCAGCGGGTGTCTTTGAGAAAACAAGCAGGACGTGAACTCTTCTTCTCGTCCTTGCAACATAATTCTGTGACAAACTGAGTAAAAGTTTTGCCATGTGACTAAACTTGAGGTCCACCTGAAGCAGCTAAAGTATCTTTTACCTAACACTCCTCTCCATACAGCCCACTGACTGAACGACTCGCGGGCAAACGTAGACTCACCTTTCACCCTTCGCTAACCCCGCCCCCTCAGTTACGGTTACTGTACCCGTCCAGCTTTCATTGCTAGCATATAGTTACACGGCGAACTGTTGTGATTTGCCATTAAAACCATTGAACAGATGCTTTTTAAAAACATAATAGGGTCTTTACTTTTCCAATATGCCGGTAGATAAACGCAGTTAGGGTTTATTTTTTCCGTTAGCAGCTTAAGATTTTATCAGCTGTAGCTAGCAAGCGTTAGCTAACGATTAGCTTGGTTTAGCAGGAAACATGCTAGCCTCGCTCAGTCTATAGCTCAACAAAGCACAACACTATCCTTCATCAAGTGACTTTTATCAAGTTTAATTAATCCATACGCATAAAGAAGCAGAGATGACAGATTAATTGTTTCGCCAAGAAATAGATGTGTCCTCACTGTGTACCTCTGCACCCAAAATGTGGTTAATGACAAACTTTATAAACGGCCTCTCTGTCCTCAGTGATAGCTTCAGCCCTTAGTGGTGTTCATTCACGCACATATTCTGGGCTCTGTACAAAACTGCACAGCTGGAGTGTAAAATAACATCAGGTGCAACATTTGTATCCACAAAAGCAACTGACACAACAATGAAAATGAATCAAACGGCCTCCTTAACTGTCATTACTGCCAGACTTGAACTGTGCTGCAAGTGTGTGACTGCCTCCCTCTAGTGGTCAGAAGTGTGCATGTCACCCACAGATGTTTGCAGATACAGAGAGATTTACACCGAATTAACTTACCTTCAGAGGTTTGTTTAAAAAATTTGACTAAACTGTAAATTATGACTGAGGCGACTTCCATTTAAAACAAGCCTTTAAACCTGGAAATGATCAGTCGTTTGCGATACGTTTTCGTACGACAGTTTTCAAACCTGTTTATTGATCCACTGATGTGTCTCCTCATGGTTTCAAAAAGCAACTTGAAAACAACACAGCCAGCATTTCACTTCAGAATAAAAATCTGTAAAAACACACACACACAAAACTGCAAAAAACACACACACGCTCTAACCTCCATCGTCAGCTCGGGAGTCAGCAAACACACACGAACACGCTCGCCTTAAATAGCAGCTTTCGTACAGCACAAACACGCACACACACACACACACACACAAGGCAAAACAATGAATGGAAAAAATACAAAAACCGAACACAAATCATCGACATTTAAAAAAGGTAGCTCATGTTGCATTTACTCATTAAAGGGGAATTTCACTGAATTTGAGACTTAAAGATCCTATTTCTGCTGAAGGACAGGAAATAATAATCTGGTCTGCGTCACTCGAGATGTTTAAATCCTGGACAGAAACATCACAACAAAAGGAAAAGCTTCTCTGTTAGGATCAGTGTGTGTTTAACATACAGGTATATCACACAACGTGAGCATTTCCAGAAAATAAAGCCTAAACTAATCATTAAAAAGCACCAATCTTCAGACGGAATGAACATTTCAGTAAATACTCGACGTTTAAAAAGCAGGAGCACAAATTCACATTACGGGGAGATGCAGAGAGAAAGATCTGCATGTACATTCAACTGAGAAAAGAAAAGAAAAGAAAAGAAAAGAAAAGAAAAGAAAAGAAAAGAAAAGAAAAGAAAGTTTCCCTTGCAGACCTGAAGCTCTGCTCTCAGTCATCTACTGTCGAACAGCTTCCAGTGTTGGTGTTTTTCAGGACTGTAACAGATGATTTTTCAATTAACTGATGAATTATTCCCTTGATAAAGTTAAGACAAAGCACAGTCATTCAGGGTTCTTGCGGGTTCCATCAGGTTTTCAGAAACCCGTTCCAGACCCGCGGACGCTGAAACGAAGACTCGGCGTGTAACAGTTGAGGGTGTGATTGAAGGCTCTGGACCTCGGCGATGACGGGAGCTGAAGATGTTTAAAGAAGCTGCTTTTACTAAGAGTTTACTTCAGTCTGGGAGAGCTGGTCCAGGTCCAGACGGAAACCAGGGCTCACAGCTCCGTCTTCGGCCCGGACAGAGGCACTTGCTGCTGGATCTCGTCATCTGACGACACCCCTCCATCTGTCTTCTCCAGCGGAGCTTTGCTCTTTTTCTTCTTCTTCACTTTCTTCTCCTTCTTCTTCTTGCTCGCCTTCTCTCCCTCCGAGCTGCCGTCTTTTCCCTCCTCGCCCTCCTCGCTCTTCCCCTTTCCCTTCTTCCCTCCCTTCTTCTTTTTCTTCTTCTTCTTGTCCTCCGCAATGGCTGCCTGGTCTCCCTTCTTCATCTTCTTTGGCCAGACCTCGTCCAGGCAGGCTGGACGGAGGAATAAAGGGGGCAATGATTGAGGTCAAAGGTTAAAATCAGCCATTCAGGATCTGAGCAAATGTGAAACATGGCCACAGCACAACATGGTGATGTCACAGTGAGCTGACCTTTGACCTTTGGGACAGGAAAAGTGTGTCTGTGTCGGTGTTACCTTTGTCCTGTCCTTTGAGGACGTGTTTCTCGCACAGGTAGGTGGTCAGGTCTTCCTCCTGGCTTCCTCGGTACCAGTCCTCAATCACGTCCTCGTACTGCTCCACCAACACGTCGCACTGACGTCACAAATGAAAACAAACATTTGCAGCTTCAACTCTTTAAATCTGGTTTAAATCTTCCTGCTTTAAAAAAAGCAGACGCAGGATTTTCAGTCACCTGTTTTTTAAGGTCGGCCACCTCGGCTGAAGTCTCGTTCCACAGCTCGAAGGGAATGTCCATCACCACGTTCACGCCTTTATTCACCAGCCCGTGGAGGGTGGAGAAGGTCTCCGACATGCCCTGCAGGGACGGAGACGAAGACAGCAGGACGCTGAAATACACAACATGAAGAAAATCTGCCTGCAAACCACACTGAAAACAGTCTCTGCTGACAGCTGGCAGTCCCATGATGCCTTGGGTTGAGTCTGTTGGCCAATCAGAGGCCGTGTTCTCGACTAGTCGACCAATCAGATCAATCATGACCAATCAAACGACCTTCTTACAGAGAACAATTCAGCCTTTTCTTAAGCTGCACGAGACTGAACTCTTTTATTTTATTTATCATTCTGATGTCAAACTTCAGGAGAAGAAAAGTTGAGCTGAATGATTGTTGAGAGAAACAACACACACACGCACACGCACGCACGCACGCACGCACACACACACACACTGACCTTGGCAAAGCGGTTACTCCCAGTCCTCTCTTTGTGAAGGTTGTACTCCAGCAGCCTCTGACACACATTCTCCACGACCTCGATGAATCGAAGGTCTCTGCAGGAGGACAGGAAGACAGACGGAGACGTCAGGACGTCTGAAGACTCCACGTTTTAAAACACATCCGGATATTTCACGTCTTCACGGGGACATAATTCAGTCTGAGCAGTTTTGCTTACGTTTGACAAACGTGACCTTCAGAGTTCACTCCTTTTATTCTGTTATTCACAATAAAAATAAGATTTTTATTGGGTACTAAAAGTTGGTGTTCATAAGAGTGAAAAATACAAGAAATCGACTGAAAAACACTAAAAAAACTAGAACAAAGAAGAGACGACGGAAAGTAGGAAGCTGATGAAGGACACCAGGAGGAGGCTGTGATAAAGCTGCATGAAGTGCATCAACTGATAACTGACTTTAGGAGGATTTAATGACGTAAGTCCTGAATTTCAGGCTGAGAGACGACGCTGAGCTCTGCTATCACACATCCAGCAGCTCAGCAGCGTCCCTGTGCTATAATAAGTTCCTCCACAGGAACTGAGACCTGACCAAGTTCCTGTCCCCTGCCGCCTCGAGAGCGAGCGAGAGCCAGAAAGATCCAGAATCATGGCGGCAGACCGTCGTCCACAGACGGCGCGGTTTAAACGCCACGTGCACACTCACGACTTGTAGTACTTGGCTGGCGGCGCCCCCTTGTCGTCTATGAAGTTGTAGTTCATGTTGAGGACTTCCTTGGTCCTCCCCGTCTCCTCGAAGGCCGACTTCATCTCGATGCTGACAAACTTGCACACTGCAGATGTAGACAGAGCGTTTCATTCATCAAATTAACCATTTTATCAAATAATAATGTTAAAACTTTGCTGAATTCAGCCTCATACTTGCTTCCTGTTTTGCGTATAACCTTAAATCTGTTCATTTATATTTGTTTTCTGGCTTGTTCAACAATACTAGCTGTATATGAGGAACAGCATCATGGTGCATCATTCATTTGTAATCATTTCCAGAGCATAAAATGAGCAGATGTGAAAGGTTAACCGCAGATCTGCTTGAAATAACGACATAACTCATTGAAAGCGTCTGTTCAGCAGCTGCTCGCTGGCTGTTTTGTCATGTGTGGTTACAGCATGAACAAACCTCAGGCCTTTTCTCAAACAAAGGCACCACACAGTGAAATTACAGCCGCACTCATCCATGGCTCATCCTGCTGCGGGCCTCTGGAGGTCCTCGGACCTTGTTTTGAGAACCAAACGCTGATAACAGCCACAGTTACCTTCACATTTGTTCGGAAGTTTAACCCACTCATCGTCCCCTCCATTCTTAGCTGCTCCGACCGACGAAAAGACCAAGAAAACCGACACGTATCCCGCTAAAATCATGTCGTCCGCTCTGCGTGAGTCTCTATCTGCGGATAAACGTCGTTTTGTACTCAGAAAGCCTGTAAAGGACCGTTAAATGTCGCTTTCCTCATCCTCCTCTGGCTCATCACAGAGCAGCAAACGCTTGAGGTAATCACTTCCGTGTTGGCGAGGCGCACGCTCAGCTGCGGGCCAATCAGAGAGGTAGAAGTGGCAGCAGCTGGACCAATGAGCGGCAGAGGAGAGCCAGATCACTCTGCGCTTATTTTACGATACAGCCAAACAGGAAGTTCATTTTCACCACAGACCTGTTGTTGCCTTATGTAAAATGTAAACAATCAGCCAACCGGCCACCAGCTAAATCATTTTGTAATAATAATAATGATAATAATTGTTCTTATACTACACTAGAAGCATTAATGGGGATTGCACTACAGTTATGATGGAGTGAGTGGGGGGTGGAAAAGTGATGGGGTTATGTATTTGCTCTGATTGATTGTAAAGTAAACATTCGGTTTAGTCCTCCTCCCTGCTTCAGTTATTCTCAGTCCATTAAGCATTTTAGCTTTTTTCCCTGAATACAACAGAACAGGAAACCCAAAACACTCGTTTTCATCTGCAGTCCTCAGACAGTCTGCAGACCAGAAGGTGACAAGGCATTTGTTAATGAGTGACTCCTCGTTTCTAAATTATCTTTGGTCCAGCTGTTTTGTAACTTTCCGTTTCGTGCAGCAGAGGGCGCCACGCACACACACAAAGCACAGCGACTTCTCACTGGTTATGTAACATTGATTTGAAGAGGAACTGCGTGTGTGTGTGTGTGTGTGTGTGTGTGTGTGTGTGTGTGTGTGTGTGTGCCGCTGTGTCAGCATGACCAGCCATTCAGAGGAGACACAGGCACTTATCAGAGGTGTGATATGTCAAGGCTGATTTGTTGCCTATGGGAAACGCCTCCTGACATTTGATTGGTTTGGGGACAGCGGACATGATTGTTTAGCCAATAATCTTCACCAGCTGCACATGCAAATAGGTGTGTGTGTGTGTGTGTGTGTGTGTGTGTGTGTGTGTGTGTGTGTGTGTGTGTGTGTGTGTGTGTGTGAGAGAGAGAGAGAGAGTGTTTAAGTGTGTGGAAAACAGCACACAGTGAAAACTCTGCAGTCAGTCCATCCCTGAAGACAATAAAGAGTAATTAGAGGAAGAGCAGATCAAGTTAATCGCACAGTCTGTCAGACTGCACTTTGTTCTTCTCGATTCCTAACATAACTTGTGATTTTCTGTGTTTTTGTTGTTGTTGTTTCACGGTTTAAAAATTTTATTATGAGTTATTTCTCACTAAACGAGTATTTGATTGATTACATTGATTCTAATCTATCAATCGGCTCAGTCAGCATTCATCTTCTTTGGGATCAGTTAAGCAGATTTCCCATCAACCCTCGACGACGTCTTCCCCGCCTTGCCGCTCTGTCAGCTCTTCAGCGCTTCGCTCAGCGCCGTCTATGAGTCCTGATTGGCTCCTGATAACGATTTCTACTTCAAAAATCAATCTGATTGAACGTGTCAATTCAGATTATTAAATAAAGCATCCAGTGGTTCCTGACTGAATGTGACGTGTTAACGCTAAATCACTGCTTCAATAATTGAACAGCCTCAAGATTTCTAGTAAAGCAACCACAGAGGACCTCGGCTTGACCCCTGAGGAACTCCTTCACACACGCTCCTGCGGCAGTTTTATGGATTATGGTGCGTTTGCGCACACGCATCCTGGGATATATTGCGATTCTGCACGCTCGAGTGTGTTTGACTGCGTTATGTGTGTGTGAGATAAGAGCCTTTCTCAGCAGTTCAATAATAGTCCAGTTTTTCTGAGAGGTGCTTCAGTTTACTGCAGGCTGCCAAAAGGACAGCCAGCGCGCACACACACGCACACACATGCACACACATGCACACACACGCACACACATGCACACGCACACACACGCACACACACGCACAGATCGCTGTGTGTCTCATAGCAGAACTTGACACTGAGTTGGTGGAGGGGAGGTTGATGTAGAGAAAGAGAAAGAGAGAGAGATGAAAGCCGGTTTTTATTCAGCAGTGCAGCCCACACAACGGGCAAGCGAGGGCTTTGTTAAAAAACTCTCATCTCTCTCCATCTCTCACTCCGCCGCGCTCGGCTTTTCAGCCGTTCCTTGAATAAAATAATAATAATACAGTCAGATTATATAGCAGGTTGTTGAAAAGCTCTCTGAACACATGCGGTATAAAGAGAGGCAGCTTTTAACGCTTTAAACCAGGACGCTCTCAAACACAAACACCAGGCTGAAGCGGCGAAACCGACGCCGTCGCTAAAAGCATCTCAGACAACAGAGAGAATGAGATTAAAGGCTTTGTGTTTGGACAAAGAAGCTGTTTTCACCAAGAACCGGCGATGAAAATCTGTCTGCTCTTCTTCTGTGGTTTGAAATGGCCCTAAAAGCGGCGTGGTCGTCAGGAATTCACCGAACATTTTCTCACATTTACAGAAAATTTCAGCTCGGGAGACTAACTGTTGGCGAGGCAGCGCCGCCATTAGTGACTGCTGCTTCACCTGTACCAGCAGAGCAGGTGTGCAGGTTACAACAGCCGCTGTTTCATCAACATATGGAGCAAATTTGAACATAAACATGAACAAAGGCAGGCTTCTCATTGATAGCCGATGATTTTGTTGGCTTACTTTGGCGACGGCCTAACGAACAGAGTTTCCCAGTAGAAAAGCTCTCCTGCTGTTTTAAATATGCATTTGATGGCTACACACATGATTTCACTGCTTACATGAGGAAATGAACTGCGCTTGACCTGGTTCTCATGGATGCAGCCTATGTTTGGCTTTAGAAACCACATCCTCGCAGCTTCCTCACAAGTCAGACAAAGGAGACAGTCAGACGTCTCAGAGCGAGTTCTCGACTCCCGACGGGGCTAAAAATAAGCTGAGCTGCAGAGCCGAAAGCAAAGCGCTCCCGTGGAAGTGACTGCTGTCGGCGGTAATTTGAATCTACAGCTGCTCTTCAAAGACTCGCAGCAGGTGTTCGGTCCTGACACGTGGGAGCAGCTCAACGATTCACCTCCGCAGCCGAACGAGGGCTCGCCTCAAAAAACCAAAAAAATGAGGACAAAACAGCTTTTAAGCTCCTCTCAAACTGCTCCATCACAAAAGAGCAGGATCGATAACCACCTGAATTCACCCCGAACTCTTCGTCATCCTCTTCAACAGCAGCTTCTGGTGTTCTTATGTGCAGCATCGAAGAACCTCTGACGTAAACTGCTGCAGAGCGAAGAGACGCGCTCATGTTCGTCTGCGCTGCCATGAATCGGTTTAAAGCGGTTCAGTCAGGAGGCGACGGCCTCTGAGAGACGTCTCTGAGCAAAGACGACAGGACGGAGTGGACTTCCTGTTGGAGGACACTGCATTTTGAGGGTTTGTGTTACTTATTATGGATGGAGGAGAGCATCGATGATGGAGGATGAAGCAATGTACCCTGGGTATTAACTGATTTGGGGAAAACTGCCTTTTCCTGCTCTGCCCCTGGGCTGGGAATAAACTGCAGAAGGAGATTGGATTAGAAACACTCACATCAATTAATACATTTAAGGGCATCATAAAGAACGTGGTGACGGAGACATGTGGTTGTTTTTCTTAAGAGGTCCGCTCTGCTATGTTTTAATAGTTGTTCTTGTTGTTTTATTGTGAAATATTGTATGTTTTGTTTGTTTGTTTGTTTGTTTAATATGTTCTGACTGGCTGCTATCTTGGCCAGGTCTCTCTTGTAAAAGAGATTTTGAATCTCAATGGGACTTCCTGGTTAAATAAAGATAATAATAATGAAGGGAAGGCAGGATGTAGGGAAGGAGGGATGAAGCAATGAGGAGCAAGGGATGAAGAGAAGGAGGAATGAAGGACTGAGGATTGAGGGTAGTGGGATAATGGAGTGGAGGAAAGTCTTAGCCATAAAACATCTTTCGAGAGCCAGCAGGCCGCCGTCACAGATCACATGACCCTCTACCAGAGACAGGAAAGGACGGGAGTCGAATAAACAGTCCGAGCACGGCCAGGTTTTCTAAGGATGCCTTTATTAAAGAGTCAACAACGTGCGCTAGCCGTCCGCTTCTAGAAAAATAACACAGTCATACATTCATCCATGTGGAAATCCAAAAAACAAAGAAAAACAAGGACAGGGTTTTATCTTAAAGCTCATAATCCCTTTAGAAGGTGAGAGGGGAACCTGAATGATGTCATCTGTGTGTGTGTGTGTGTGTGTGTGTGTGTGTGTGTGTGTGTGTGTGTGTGTGTGTGTGTGTGTGTGTGTGTGTGTGTGTGTGTGTGACGAGTAGCTGAGCCAAAGTATTTCATACATCAGACTTTTAGGGATAAAATGGTTTTGATTCTGAGGTGTGTGGACGTGCTGGCAGCAGGCTAAGCGAGATACTAACACCCTCTTCTGGGATCCTGAGACGTTCCCAAACCGGATGAGACACAATCTCTCCGGCGTCTTCTGGGTCCTCCTGGAGTCTCCTGCCGGCCGGACGTGCCTGGAGAACCTGAAACGAAGGCGCCCGGGAGGCGGCCTTATCGGAGCGCTCCCACCGGGGGCCTGAGCTCCTCAGCTTATCTCTGTGGAAGAAACTCCGGCTGCTTGTATCTGCGATATCATCGAGCCTGTCAGGTGAGGGCTGATGGATCGACAGGTGAACGCCTGCTTCACTGCTGACGACACACCTGTCGATCTTACGCGAGCCGCAGACACGAGACAGCGAATCCACGTCCGTGAAGCAGGTCTGAGGGCTAATCGATGGAGTCTAATGTTGATGAATGTCACCTGTTACCTCCCAGAAAAACCCCGTTCTTCTGCATGAGCTGTTTTTTGAACGAGACTGTGAAGACTTTTCTGTCCGTCCCCCGTTTCAGTGTGTCTTCAGTTCAGGTGTCCGGACAGCATTTTAAAGCACGTCACACACACATTTGTGCTGTGTGTGTGTGCGTGCAGCTCTGCAGGCGGTCTGTTCTGATGGATTCAGATGCAACAACCCCCCCCCCTTCACACACGCACACACACACACACACACACACACACACACACACACACACACACACACACACACACACACTTCTGAGGCCTCTACCAGTGGACAGGCTGTTGTCCTCATTTGACTTTGACGCAGAGTGAAGCCACACAGGACTGTTAAAACTGTGTGTGTGTGTGTGTGCGTGTATGTATGTGTGCGCATGGTGTGTGTGTGTGTGTGTGTGTGTGTGTGTGTGTGTGTGTGTGTGTGTGTGTGTGTGTGTGTGTGTGTGTGTGTGAGATTCACCTTACAAAGATCACACAGGGTTATTAAAGTGGACTGGAGGCTGCAGCCGCCTCAAACAATTTACAGTCAAACCTGCAGCTGGTCAGTGGCCGTGTGTGTGTGTGTGTGTGTGTGTGTGTGTGTGTGTGTGTGTGTGTGTGTGTGTGTGTGTGTGTGTGTGTGTGTGTGTGTGTGTGTGTGAATAATGCATGAGATGAACCATGTGCCTTTCTTTCCTCATTGCCTGTTTCAACAGCGTGTACTCTGTGTGTGTGTGTGTGTGTGTGTGTGTGTGTGTGTAATCCTATCTGTCCTTTTAGAAGACTTGTCGCCTTCAGTGATGTTCAGTTTGTTTCTCTTTGCAGACACACACACACACACACACACACACACACACGCACACACACACACACACACACACACACACACACACACACACACACACACACACACACACACACACACACACACAGATCCTTCTTCCTTCTTTCCTTCCATTCAACCGTCTTTCGTCAGATATGACGACCGTACCATGAATCAATCTTCTCACACACACACGGTGTCTTGAACAAGTCTTAATAAATACCTATCAATCAACAGAATTTAATTATGGATTCTGGCTGGATCAATAATCCCAGGTCGCCACACACACACACACACACACACACACACACACACACACACACACACACACACACACACACACACACACACACACACACACACACACACACCCTGCAGCAGGTTAAAGAGAACCAGGCATTATCGATATTGATCCATCAGAGTGACTGATTATCAGTCCCGTGTGTGTTTCTGTGTCTGTGCTGCCTAATAGCATGTGAGCCCCCCCATCCAAAGTCCTATGTTACTGTGTGTGTGTGGGGGTGGGGGGGTGGGGTGGGGGGGGGTGTTTGGTGTTAATAAAGCCTTGGTGGCAGCACACATAAGGCTGCCTGCTGCATCAATCAGCCCCCCCCCCCAACAGCGCCCGTCACTCTAAAATCACTCTCAGTGTATGAAACCTTTGGAAAGTGGAAACTTTACGTAACCAGAAAAATCCATTGTCCCGTCGAGCTCTGTGATGAATCTAAAAACGTCTCCGTGGACCGAACGTCTCGTCTTTAGGATTGTATGGACGCCATCATACCGTGCTGTTGCAGAGATTCTGACTCACCGCTCTGTGCTGTCTCTCGCGCCCAATCGTCTTTGAACACTTTGCTACACAGTAGCGAAGAGGCTAATGGCTAAAAGCTAGCTAATGTAAACCACCAGACAACAACAAAAAGGTAAACTAGGATTAGGTGATAATTATACAACCTTAATCTACAGCTAATGCAACAGACCAACAGCGCCATCAAGTGGTGACACCATCAGCTACAACACAAGGAAACACAATGCTAACATCGCACAGATGACATCGTAACATTATAGCAAACGTACGATGATAGCCTGCGCTAGCAACCCGACTGTCAGGTTCTGTTTAGAGATGTTTGAGTGGGAAAATGCTCCTTTCAGGGAGGTTTCACCGAAGAACCTGACTGGGTTCCAAAGGGTCAATCAACAGTCTTCTGTCTGCACCTCTGTGTTCATTTCCCCTTTTCCAAAATAAAAGTCAATGAAAACCGTCAGTTTAATTTTGAAAAGACGCGCCCTTTAAAATCACCCCACAGTGTCAGCCCACTGTCACAGCGGCTGACAAAGCGTGATTGATTACCAAACCCCTCGGCGTGGTGGTGCGGTGGCACCGTGATTATGGGGTGGTGACAGGCGGGCTGGTTGTCGTGGTAACCGAGAGGATCCTGCTCTCTGGCTTATGGTCTCGCTGAGTTGAACATTATTGGAGTAGAAGAGCAGCTCTGTGTTCAGCTTGAGTTCTGTTAACTCAGAGAGGAGCCATGTCAATGCTGAACTGAGCTCCTATGTAACAGTTAGAGAAATAATGACTTTCTAGCATCGCACTGAACAATTGCGACTTCATTTTGCGCTGTCTTTGGTTAACAAAAGCTAAAAAATCTGATTAAAACATTACTGGGAGGCAGGACGGGTGACGACTTCGCCTCACCGGCTGGGCTGTCCTCGCTGTCTTCATTCACCTTCTCCGTCAGACAACATCATTCTCCTGAAACAGCACTTTGTTCCCTCTGCGGCTTCGACCTTTGCTGCCTGAACATTACTTCCTTAACTGAGATCTATAATCCACGGCTCGCTATTAAGATTCAATTCCTTCACTTACAATTTGCCAGTGATGCTGATTACATGCGATTCCTCATCAAGAACGAGTTTTCTGAAATCAATGAACTCCCCAAACCCCATTTGATCGATGTGAGACGAGCTAACGGATCAAACCATTGATTTATTAAATACCTGGAGCAGCAGCGGATCATTTAAACGTTATTTCTCATTTTTCTAGTATCCCAATGCATTAGAGCTGGATTTTATTTTCTGTTTTTGGGTTTGGGGGCTGAAAACACAACACTGACTATTATCACGTTCAAACATTGGTTTTTTTTTTGATAAAGTCTAGCAGACAGTTTGCTGTTTTACACCTCACAATTTGACTTGATTGTCATGTTTTGTCCAATATTCACACTCCTTTGAGCTCAGTTTTGGTCTTCGGAGAAAAATTTGCCGCTATTTATCAGCTAGCGCTAGTCACTAACTTTTCTGTCTGGCATCCGGCGCTGGGCAGGTCGATAAAGACAAACATGTCCGATGTTTGTTGAGAATGCAGGCCGGAAAAAAGAAAACAAAGAGCTTAAAGAGGCTAAAAGATGGTCCTCATGTTCCAGTGAGTCAAACGTCTTTGGTTAACAGCAGGTTGGTTTGGTTACATCCAGAAATCGAGTTGGTTTTGTCAGATTATGGATTACGATTGCCGGTAAGAAACGGAAAACAAACAGCGGTGACCGACCCTGAGCTGCTCCCTGAGGACTCCTTATCAGGTAACTCTAGGTGATTTTAAGCTTTTCAAAAAACGACTACTATTGTTCTTCCTGTCTCGTGGTTAAAATGAGGTTTAAATTTAATGAGTCATGTCCACTGTCTCACACTTTCTTTCTGTGTTGTTGTTGTGATGAAAAAATGATTTGTCCCAGGTTGTCCTGGTTTGAAGATGGCTGTCCCAAGTCTCCCAAGACAAATATCTATAAAACACTAAAAGGTGCAACACTCACTGCCTGATTGTCCCAGTTGTCACAACTGTTAAAATAATAATTACGCTTGCTTTCAGTGGTTACACAGACGTTCATCATCTTCTGTCCCACTCACTGTTACCTAACCCAACAGACAATGCGCCACGCGTCTGAATCCGATTTGTCTGCATATGTGTCAGTCAGTCAATCAATGGCTGCTGCTCGCCTGTGAATCACAGCCTGTGACGCATGCAGGACCTGTCAGTATGCTAACAGTTCGCCATCAGGCCTGAGAGACAGTCCGCCTTGTCTGAAGAGCTCCGGCTGCAAAGAAAATGCTGCGTTCATGGCGTCCATGGTGTGGAAAGGTGCCTTCAGTAGGTGCACTAAGCGCTAACTGTCCCCCATGCATTAACGTGTGGTACACTCTGGGGTCCTGGTTTGGTCGCCCCCCCCCCCCCAGGATCCGCTGAGCAGAGCTCTCTGGCTCTTGATGTGACGCTTCGACTACAGGATGTTCAGCGGGCAATCTGGTCTCCATGGTTACAGCGTGACATTTTGGGATGTGGATTTATTGACAGGTTTTCATCGCCGCCGTTGCCAAGACAGCTGGTGGTGAGGTCACAGCGTCTGCCTGAGGGGTGAGTGTGTGTGTGTGTGTGTGTGTGTTTGTAGAGTATCTGATGGAGGTTTGGAAAAGAAGGAAAAGGTGAAGAAAAAAGAGTAAAACAATGAAGAGGAGGAGAGAGGATGTAAAATCAGGAGCAGAGACAGCTGATGTCATCCTGTGGAGACACTCAGGGGAGATCTCATTTGGCCAGGAGCTACTCATCACACCAGCTGATGTTTCCAGTGTGTGTGTGTGTGTGTGTGTGTGTGTGTGTGTGTGTGTGTGTGTGTGTGTGTGTGTGTGTGTGTGTGTGTGTGTGCGTGTGTGTGCGTGTTGCAGGTAACAGTGTTTTTTTTTTTTAATCAAACATGCACAATTTCTCTACTTCATATCGCCGACAGTCGTATATTAACCGGAGTAAAATTCAACAGCCTCCGCTCATGCCAACCTTTTGAAGTCGCTGAGCTGAGCGACTTCAAGAAACGAAAAAATAAATAAAATCATGATGAAAGTCTGGTGAAATTTCCCTTTAAAATAGATTTCCCAGATAGAAAGGCAAACTCATCTACGCTTCGTCAATCTGCTCCTCATTCAGTCAGTCCTCCTTTCATTCTTCTTATCCTCCCTTACCTCCTCTCCTTTTCTCCCATCACTCCTTCCTCTTTCGTCCACTTAATTTCTGTCATTTTCCATCCAGGAACATCCATTTCTCTTTCCCCGCCTCCCTCCTTTCCACCCATTCACACATTCACCATCCCTCCTCCTCACAATAAATACTGCATCACCGTATATTTCTATTCATCAGGTTAAAGTGTACTTATTAAGGAAGAGCTGAACGAGAAGCCAGGATATCGTAGGCAACTCAAGTAGAAGCAAAGACAAGTCTTTAGAAATCAGAATAGTCCTCATTACTATTATTAGAAGTCTCTTATTATTATTATCGTTATTATTATTACTAGTATAACTGTTATTAGGATAAAATAAAGTTCCTTGGCCCTTGTTGATGCAGAGAGAGAGGGTGCAGGCTATCAACAGCACAGCAATGGTTCCATCCCGTTCCCTTTCATCCCAGTGATTCGGTCGGAGTTAAATCCATCAAATTCCATAGTTAAAGGGGAGGTTATTCCGTTTTGCACTTTTAGTCACATTTCATTTGGAAGTGGGACTCGGTCCTTTCCATTTGGCTGAAGGAAAATGAATTTAAGGACAGTCCCGTTTAAATTCCCGTGGTTTTCAGAGGGTTTGGTTCCATTTTTAATCCGTTACTGATGTGAAGTTTGGTTAAAGGGAAAGAAAGCATCATGTGTTGAAAACCAAACAGGGCTTTTTAACGATATTTCCCTTCTGAAGAGTCACTTTGGCTACTTGTAATTCCATAATAGTCATACCTGTTTGAATCCCCCAGAGGAAAGAAGATAGACGTGTACTCTCCTTTAAGACAGAACAATGGCAGACGTTTATAAAGACAGGTTGACAATGAAAAGATGCCTGTTGACCTTGACCTGACCATGAATGAACGACACTGAGAGATGAATTGAAACAGCTTCGTGAGTCAGTCTTTCACCCGACTTGTCCTCAAAAATCCCCAGAAACTCGAGAACATTTTCCCGACAGACATTGATAAAAAAGCAGATATAAATAAAAGTCAGTTATTACTATTTGTGTACTGAACTATTAAACTATGAGGGTTGAAGACTAGAGACTAAAAGCTGTTTCTACGTATGTTATTTTATTGCCACGTCTACTCTAAAGAGAATGGGATGAGCATTTGCACAGGCCTTAACAATGTGGAAGCTAGTTTTTACAACAAAATGCATCTATGCGATGGAGGAATGTCAAGAACCTCATATTCTCTGTGAAACTTAGCTAGCTAGCTAGCTAACTCACTGGTGTATTAGCTCATGAGTAGGTTACTTTGCTGGCTCCCTCACTTTCTAGCTAGTTAGCCCATTAGAAGCTGATTAGCTTAGTATCTTGCTTGCTAGGTACCAAGCTTGCAAGCAAGGAGTGGATTCATGGGAAACTCTTGGTGGCTAAAGATGAATTCCCTGGGTAACCCCAGACACCCAGGTCATGTCAGACTGTCTTGATGAACGTCTGCCATTTCAGGATTGCGTCTGTCCTTGCGGGGGTCTCCTGAACCATCGCTGGACCCGCTCCGTTATGGGAACATGTTGCGTTCTGGAATTCCACAGCAGAACAGATTCCGCCGGATTCCAGTCCCTCCACCGCTCTCTCTCCGAATGTGTTCAGCCATTTGCAAACAAAGAAAAACAGTTCGGATGTCCGTCTCTCCTATAGCTGTGTGGTGACAGAGTCCTCTATGACCTCACAGCTGTCCTCTATGACATCGTCGCACGGTCCAACCCACCCGCCCATCACCATCATCCCTCCTCTTCCCCCTCCTCCGTCCACTCTGCCTTCGCCCGCTCCTCCCACGCCTCCACCCTGGAAAACGTCCTCACTGGAGTCCAGCAGGCGCGAGCTGGACTCGGACATGTTGGAAGCACAGTGCAGGGATTGGCAGGGACACGGGGGCGGGAGGGGCAGCGTCAGGAGCGAGTCCCGTCCGTTTGTTCTCCGCGGGGATAACGAGGGGTTACTGATGTCGACTGAGCGGCCCACCTCGTTCAGGTGAGTCTCGCTTCTGGTCACGTCACTGAGTCCGAAGTCGGAGTGGCTGTGGCTCCCCAGGGGGCGGAGCAACCCATCGGAGATGGTGTAGGAGGGCGGGGACTGTAAAGGGAGAGGCAATGGAGGGGCTTTGCGTTTGGAGCGTGAGAACAGGTAGGAGAGGCGCTTGAAAGAGTCTGTCTTTGTTCCCGGAGACGAGAGGCGCTGCAGACGGCTCCTCGTACGAGCCAGCGATGAGGAGAATGACGAGGAGAACGATGAAGATGGAGAGGGCAGGACGGTGGTGGAGGATGGAGGGATGACATTGGTCTTCAGCCCGTTGCTCTTTGGTTTCCCCTCCTCTTCCTCCTCCTCTTCCCCCCATCCAATGCCCTCCTCCAGCTCCCTCTCATCACCCTCTCCCCCTCTCTCTATCTGGGTCATTCCAGAAATGGATTGCACCAAGGCGGACACGCCCAGATTCGGTGTTGGCCTCATGTCGTCCTCCAGCGGGGTCATGAAGGTCACGCCCTTTGACTTCTGGCCTCCGCCTCCACTGCCGTCAACCGATTCGCTGTCATCCTCCGAGCCCACGGCGCCATCCTCTTTCGCCGTTTCGCTTGACGAGGAGTAATTTCGCCGGGGAGGACGCCGGTTCCCCAGGAGATCCAGGACCTCATAGCGGAAACTGGAGATGTCCTGCTTCAACTCCTGGAAAAAGACGGAGAGGAAACTGCTGTGAATTCAATGTAAAATGTAATTACGGGTAAATGAATGCCATTATTTCAAACAAGGATAAAAGACGAAGAGAGATTAAAGTTTAAATGGAGTAAATATCTGATCTTCAGGGGAAAAACCAGAGAAGAAGAAGAGGGTGAGGAGGGGGAGTGGAAGAGATGCGACCGCTGACTACCTGAGAGATGGGAGGTGAAACATCAATTTGTAGAGGCAGAGCGAGAAGAGGAGCATAAGGACTCAGGAGGACGGTGGTGAAGAGGGGGAGATCGAGAGAACGAGAGGGTAAGTGGAGAAAGAGAGAGGAATGTGGGAGCAGCGATGTGCATTATTCCTGACATTGTATAAACTAAAACACTCAATCAGTAACTCTCAAACTTGTGTGATCTGCCATCAGTCCTTCATCTTCTCTTCCTCTGTGCTTCTCTCTCACACAGAGAACGACGAGCTAACGAACCCATGTTTTAAAACACGGCCGCAGCTACGCCGTCGTTTTCCTCTCGCTTGCCATATGGAGTCCAAATGCGGCACACACGGCTTTGCTCCTTGGAGAATAAAACACTGATTTACCTCAGCATGCACCTGATGTTAGCTCCACACTTCACTCACTCACTCACACTCACTCACACTCACACACACACACACACACACACACACACACACACACACACATACGTACTTAGACCACCTTTGGGGTCGAATGGAAAAACACGCCACTTTTGGGGACACCCACATTTTTGCTGTTCTGTCATGGTTTAGAGAGAAGATGCCATCATTTTCAGAGGTGGAAGGATGCCCACAATACAAAAATCACTTGTTTTTTTTGATTAAAGCTTCTTTTTTCCAGTATGATTTTTTACCTTGAGATTGGGGACAAATGATATTTTAGCAACCTTTGGGGACTTGGGCTATACACAAACTCTGATAGAAGTCATCTTTGGGGTCGTTTCTTCCAAGGCAGAGATTCCACACCTTGAGATGTGTCTAGTCCCCCATTTAGGGGAGTCATTTGATTTGGAGGTTGGAGATTCTTGAAATTATGTCAATACTAACTGAATTAACACAAAACATGTGAGGACAGTTGAATATATTACAAGTAAATGTTCCAACCAATGAGAATGGGACACACAGGTGCAAAACACAGGGAATAAAGTCTGAAGAGAATCACGTTTGTTGCAGCTTCACTGGTCTTTTATTAACAAAAAGATCAATTATTACAAAAAAAATGGAAACAGAAAGAGACACAGGGCTCTATTTTCGACTCCGCCGCCGGCGCAGTGCAGGCTGTGCCATCGGCGCAGTAGTATTTTCGACCGGCGCAGGCAGGCGCACTTGGTATTTTGGTAAACCCAGGCGTTCAGAGGTGCGCCAGGATGGGCGTTGCGGTGCAGTAGGGGGGAGGTGTCGCCATAATGAGCCGGCGGATTGGAATTTTTGACCATTTTGGTCTGCGCCGGCAGCGTAAAAGTGCGCTGAAAGCTCACCACCTCAGACCTGGTCAACTCTGTGCGCCAGCAGCATAAGTGGAGTCATTCGCTCACCTCACAGTCAGGTTTCCACAGTGTCTGGCATTTCACTGCGATCAATAATTAGCAACAGCCGCAATTCAATGCAACTATCTGAGTCAGCACATACAGTCAGACCTAAATTTCTATATTTTGATCGGTATCTCACCTGACCACATCGAAAGCGCGTTCAGCATGCGTAATGGTCACTCAACCTGACCGAATGTACACAGGTGAAACAGAGATGTCTGGTGATCTGTGACTCAAATTGCCTGGTGACAAACGTGTATGCCACTTTCCCCGGTTCTAGCATCCCTGCAGTCTTTCAGGGCGGCACCCCTCTGGATGGGTGGCTGCTAGGTGATAATGGCTATCCACTGAAAATGTGGTTGATGTCGCCATATATCACACCGTCAACAAGGCGGCAGCGTGGTTTTAACGGTGTTTTCAGCAGTGCTCGGTCAGTCATCGAATGCACACTGCGATCAATAATTAGCAACAACCACAATTCAATGCAGCTATTTAAGTCAGCACATACAGTCAGACCTAAATGTAGATATTTTGATCAGTATCTCATCTGACCACATCGCACGCACGTTGGGCACGCGTAATGTTCACTCGCCCTGCCCGAATGTACACAGGTGAAACAGGGATGCGAACTAATCGATTAACGTCGCTGTGCCAACCAGAAACAGCCGTGGCGTCCTACAGAGCAGATATACTGCATCTGTCTCAGAGCACTGAGAGACAGAGAGAGACAGACACACGGAAAAAAACGTAAATGATGATCATTGTCCGCTATTACCCACGTCATTTCATTCCAAATACAAATGTTATCATTGTAATGCTTAACGTTATCTACAAAGATGGAGTACATCATTGCTTTGAGGAGGATGAGGAGGAGGAGGCCGAGGATTTACCATCCAAGGACCTCATATTTAGACACCAGAATCAGAAATCCTTTATTTATCCCAGAGGGGAAATTGTTTTTGTTGCAGTGCTCCTTACAAGAATAGAATTAGAATAAAATTAGAAAATCGTAACTTCTGTTGTGTGTTTTCGTGGGGACATTCATGTGTTTGGACGACTTTAACACTAATACATAATAACCTATCCATACTACTGGGGACACTCCACACTCATACACATACTATATGATCCAAACTGGGGACACTCATGTGTTTGGACTGCTTTAACACTGATACATAATCCTATCCATACTACTGGGGACACTCCACACTCATACACATACTATATGATCCAAACTGGGGACACTCATGTAGGGCTGGGCGATATGGCTGAAAACTCTATCACGATATAAGTGTTTTATATTGGTCGATATTGATAATTATTGATATTTTTTATGACCTGTTTAAAATAAGGACCGGGAGAAAAATACATTCAATTTAAACATTTTTATTTTAAATTGAACCTTCCTCTGATTATAATCCCCTCAGCTATCAAGGCAGAAAGGAAAGGAAATGTCAACACAACCATGGAAAACACTCAAATAATAAATGTAAACAAAGTGTAAAAATGTAAACAGAGAAACCTGAGAACTTTTTTCCTGCAGGTTTAGTGCAGAAAGTTCACAAGCTGATTCACCTTCTGGTGAATAAAATGTTTTCAGATATGTGCAGTGTTTTGTAAACATAGCAGAAACTGAGGTAGACGACATCTGTAACATACAAACAAACAAACAAACAAACATGATAGACAGCACAGTAACACCGACTGAACTATAAAACCAGCCTAGACATAAGAACAACTTCAGTCGCTCTTCTTCCTCTGAACATACATGAACTGTTCAGTTATATTTTTATTATAAGAGCTGTTTGTAAGCTGGCTTCTCCTCAGTGCTCAGTGAAGCGTGTCTTTAGCTATATGATATGCCGCTGCCTCCGTGACGTCTTCGTGCCTTTTAGATGATTTGTCATCAGGCACTGAAGCAGATACCTCTGCATGGCGGTCAGCTGCTTGTGCGGTGGTGCTGCGGTTGGCGGACGTTTGTGCTCCAAAGAGTGAGCGCGGCTAAGGTGGTTAAACAAGTTTGTGGTATTACCGGTCTTAGTGGGGACGAAAGTCTTGCATAAGTTACAGACCACATTGGTCTGACTACGGTCCAACTTATAAAATCCAAAAAACTCCATACTGAGCTGACTTTCCCTGTTTTATCGACAGTTTCTTTGCTCACTGCAGCGCTCACTTTCTACTTCTCATCTCACTCCTTGCGGAGCAACAAACACGTGACAACGACACGGCGCAACCGAACTTGATAATGTTACATGATTGGCGTGTTAGCGTGTCTCTCTCACTGATTAGCGATTACTCCCTACGTTGCTCGGTTACCTGAGAGCGAGTGCCTTTGTTCATGCAACTAACCTTGCTTCAAAACTTCAGGTTTCTTCCGATGAAGAAAAAAAAAATTATCGAATGTTTTATCGAACGCATTTTATATTGATATTGATGGTGTGTCTATCGCGAGACATATCGCTATTGTTCTATCGGCCCAGCCCTACACTCATGTGTTTGGACTGCTTTAACACTGATACATAATCCTATTCATACTACTGGGGACACTCCACACTCATACACATACTATATGATCCAAACTGGGGACACTCATGTGTTTGGACTGCTTTAACACTGATATATAATCCTATCCATACTACTGGGGACACTCCACACTCATACACATACTATATGATCCAAACTGGGGACACTCATGTGTTTGGACTGCTTTAACACTGATACATAATCCTATCCATACTACTGGGGACACTCCACACTCATACACATACTATATGATCCAAACTGGGGACACTCATGTGTTTGGATGGCTTTAACACTAATACATAATAACCTATCCATACTACTGGGGACACTCGACACTCATACACATACTATATGATCCAAACTGGGGACGTTTATCTGTTTGGACCATTAATATATGTAAGCAAGCCTATAATAACAAGTTAACACAGACTATCACTACCTGGCCAAGACAAACACACAGGACTAGCTTTGTATGTAGAGGAAGATACTACACACATGGTATATAGTACTTTTGCAGTACTACAGGAGAGCGCAATGTAGGTTGGACTTGTACTCTCTTTTGTTTATTATGTGCAGAACATGATATTATTAGCAACACCTGTGCTCACCGTGCTGTGATGATATAAAGTCTGTATAGAATGGCTCATAGAATTAGTAGGTTCAGAGCACCGATTAACTTAGCCACATCAAATATAAGCTTGCTGTAGTTAAAATATTCTGGTGTTAAATGCCCAATGTGATCAGAATACCTTGCTGTCTCTGTAGTTAACATGTGGGATTTGATAACTGTTAGCCTGGCGAAAATATTCAGTCAGCTTGACCTTAACTGTTTGGTCTAACAATTTACTATGATTTTACAGTTATTAAACCAATGTTCTTGTGATTGAATAATGTAATCTATCAAGCAAATTCAGAAATCTAATCATCACAAACTCACCTTGTGTCGCACCGTTCTACATAGTGGGAGATCTGACTCTTGTGGCAGTAGAGTGCTGATCTCCAGGCATCTTGGAATTCAGGATTTTCCAAAATCAGTCAAATTACAGTTCCGACTCGGAAACTTGGAGAAAAAGTGTCTTGAATCCATTGTGAATCCATTGTAAATCAGTTTTCTGACATCACATTACAATGGTAGCACTCTTGGAGGAGCATATCTTAAATAGTAAATCAACAACTAAAAAGAATTCAAGTATATTTGCCCGTATTTATTTCTAGTTATGCATACTTTCATATAAGTAAAACCTTTTCTGTATGTAAACTGATATGCCACTAGTATGATTAGGAGGCTTGTAAAGATTATTTCTTTTCTCTGTTGTACATTTCAGTTTATACTGAAATGTACAACAGAGAAAAGAAAGTTTATGAAATTTCCCCTCCGGGGGACTAATAAAGGCTTTCTGATTCTGAAGGGGGTAGGATGTATTTGTAGACTACACAAACATCAGCCAATTTGTATTTGGCTAGTCAGTGGAATATGTTTCCTGTTATAAAAGGACCAGATAAGATGTATAATGGCAACTGTTCCCCTTCACATAGTTTTCTCTCCCTTTTTTGTTTTAAGGAAGCTAAAGCAAAACAAGAGGGAAAAAAAATCTAAATTGAAAAACACCTTGGCACCCATAGAGGTATTCAACCCCAATTTTTTTCAATAGCTTTACTATAAAATACACAACATACACAATAAAATTTAAGTCATTCAGTTGAAACAACAGACAAATAGAATAAAGTCAGTATCCCTAGCTAATATTATGTGCTAACTTTGTTGTTTGTGGTGAAATTCTTAATGAATAAGAGTAGTCTACTGGCGAAAGACATTTAAAAACAGACATTATTTATACAGCTATACTATACATGATGTATAGGATTGCATTTTGCTTGCTGATAACCTTAAAAGCAATAGCTTTGTTATATTTAACAAGGAGTGGAGACACACTTTTATCAGAAAATGTATCATCAAATTGGGGACATGTGCATGATGTAGTACCATACACTTCCACCAGGGGCAGTGTGCAGAATTATACACAGATTGAGTGGGGGTGGGGGGGGGGGCACACACTCTCACACACGAAATCTAAAAAAAGTCAGTTTTGGGGACAGTGGCGATTTTAAGACAGAAATGCATGTTGGAGCTTGTAGAATACGATTATATTGAAATCTAAATGGGGACGGTAATTTTTGTCCCCATTTGCAAAGCCGTCCCCAATCAACTGGAGTGTATTCTGAAAAATGTCCCCAATTTTTGGTTAAGTCAACGCACACACACACACACACACACACACACACACACACACACACACACACACACACACACACACTCCTGCCTATTGTGACCACTCATCTCTGACATAAATGCACACACACACACGCACAAACACACTCGGGATGTGAAAGTGATTCAGCTCGATGTGCACCTGATGTTGTTTTTGCATTGAAAAGAAGTTTCCACTTCAAAGCCCCGGCTGGGCTCCAGAGGCATCATGGGTAAGAGACTCTGGAGCTAAAACAGCTCAGAATAAACTGAGCTCGGAGGGTTTGCAGAAAGTAGAAAAGAGTCTCTCTGCAGCGTTTGTCCGCTGTGAACTGTTGGTATCGATCAGAGCTGCACATTTTGGAAAGCAGGAGTCTGTTATTAGAGGCCTTTTAATCTTTTAATAAATCTTTGCAGAATAACTGTGAAACAACACATTTATGTTAAAATTACTGTTTATTCAGTATATTAGTTTGAGCAGAGAGTAAACCTCCTCTTATTGTTCCCTTGTTTTATGTATTTGTGTTTCCGCCTTAAAGAACCCACCTTAAAGTTCTCCTCCGTCAGTCCCTCATCCGTCTTGGCGCTGCGTATCATGGCCGCCACGTACCTCTTCACCAGGCTGCGGATCACTTCCTGTTGGGAGACATGTCACCGTGGTTACTTTGCATGCTCACTTCCAGTTTTGTTTTATTTGTGCCTCTTGCACTTTGGAAACCTCTGATCTCCTGAATAATTCATGTTTCTGATTCTGTTCAATTTTCAAAAAAGAAATTTTGAGATTTCTTGTGAAAATCAAAAATATAGACATTCATGCAGATTAAACATAAATTCATACAAAGTTTTCTTCTTCTGGACACTGAGGTCGGATTCAAACATATTCAGGTGGAAAATGAAACCCAATTTCTTTTCTTATTGTTCATGTTATGATGATTTAAGAGATACAATTTTCCATAAGACTCTTCAACAAGACCCTGAAATATTCTGATGTACAGATGATCAAGATTGTCAGTGTGTTGAAATTGAACAGACTTTGTTTCAAAAGGAGAAAATCAAAGAAAAAACTGATGACTGAGCGAGTATTTGCTCTGATTTTAAATGTATTTTTCAACAATGTATGAATTTTGTTTTACACATCATGTCTGAAAATGAAATGATGAAATGAAACTGTTCAAATTGTTTTTCTTTATTTTTTGGACTTTTGATGGTATTATTTTAAACAGCTCATTTACAGCTGCTTATGTGTATTTAGTGTCCTTTAAGCTAACGCAGCCATAGTTATATAAGACAATAAAAACTGCCTGCGAGGAGCAGTTTACATTCATGGCAGTCAGTGTTTTTCACGGTCATGAATAAAAGCTTGTTCACTTGCTGGTTTGTGACAAAGTGCAGAATAATTCCAGCGAGCTGATGAATTTAAATGTTATTGTCTCATTAGGTAATCAGCCAATGAGGCGGGCGACCCTTATTGATTTAAAGAGCACAGACAAATTTCACCAGCATTTGGTGCTCAGTGGGTGGCAATTCAAACCCTGACACACTGCGACAGCGCGCGCGCACACACACACGCACACACACACACACACACACACACACACACACACACACACACACTCTGCATCCTCCCACAGTCAACACCTGTGACTGCCAAACGGGATGGTCTGGCATGCTGTCACTCTCCGCCTCTGCCAAAACACGCCACACACTCGGCTGAAGTGAAGGGCAGATTCCTACAACAATCCTTAAAATCATGGACGGATATCAAAGCAACAATTGGTGCTGCCAAATACAAAGTACTGGCGTCGCTGCATCCGCCGTCGCTGCCAGTGCTGAGGTGTCAAATTACAAGAGCTCCGTCTCGCTTGATCCGCTGCACAAATTCTTACAAAAATCAACAACGTCAGATACTGTGTTTGTGAAGAGTTTAAAAAAGGTGCTCACGCTCAGCTCCACTTATATTAGAGGACACTTGTGGAATGAGCAAATGTGCATGGATTCACAGTCAATACGGTCGAACGTTATGTCAAATCTAAAGCTGCGACTGCTTTTGTTGTTGCGTGATCAGCAGTCAGTCCAGCTGACTGACCTTGAACTGTGCTATTAAAGGGATGCAAACATGAGTGAGATGGCCACATTTTCTTCTGAAGGTAAATATTCAGGTTTTATTTGCTCTCTTCACCAGGAACACAAAGAAGATGACGACAGTACTGAAGCTGGAGGATGTGGATTCTGAATGTTAAGTAGTGTTATATTAATGTCTCCTCAGTGTTAATTCAGCATATATTAAGAATAGGTCAATGACTCCTGAAAGAACATGATCATCATTGGAGAGTACCAACAACACTCGTACCAGACCTTCATCATGTCGGACCTTCATCCTATCAGACCTTTGTCATTGCATGGTCAACGTTTTAAACTGTTTGCTCAGGTTGGGGAAACAAAGTCCACGTGGTTTGGTTTAGCTAAAAACATCCCTTTTATAGGCATGACGTATCTTAATGACGTAAAACTCAGCTGAACAGCGGCCTCCTGGGAGAAAATCCTGTGTTTCCACCATATGTGGACTTTCTCGCTCTTTATGCTACGTCAAATGACTTCCTCCTTTGCTCCCGTCATAATTATTACAGCCACCAGAGGTCGCAACCTAACAATAAACGTAAATATGGGTCATAATAACCCTCTTGCTCTGATGTTTTCCTGGTGAGGATGGGTGTGGTTGGGTCAGCAGCGTTAATCAGTTGCCACACCCAACAGTGATGTCACAGTGTACGACACACCCTGAGGTGCACCTCCACATCACTGCAGCTGGAGATCAGAAACAAGACGTGCAGCTGCTGTTGAATTCCTCTACTAACATTTTGGGAAAAATTGCGTTCAAGATCAATACTGCTCTCATATCTACTAGGCTAACTTTACAGATTTTTTGTTTAATTTGCACAAAAACTGAGGTAAAAATGCCAAGTTGTGCTTTTATAGGGGTCATGTGGTGGACGATGTTTTGGCTGTGGACAGTCTTCAGTGGTTGGAGCCAAGCTAGCTGTTTCCAGTCTTCATGCTAAGCTAAGCTGATGGTGTCCTTGACTGGGAAGACATGAGAACAGTATCGATCTTCTCATCTAACTCTTGGCAAGAAAAAAAAAATGTAAATGTCGATTTAATTTGGATCGAGCCTGAAACAGCAGCCAGACAGTTCAGGTCGGATCAGGGATTGCTGCATGTGTGTGTGTGTGTGTGTGGGGGGGTGTTCTTCTGACAACCTCTAGCATACACATTCACACACACACACACACACACACACACACACACACACACACACACACACACACACACACACACACAGCTGTGTCTCCATCCTTTTTGGATGATTGCATGATTTATGTTACGGGGACCAGTCCCCATAAGGAAGGGAGTCCCCACAATGTGACATTACCAACAGATTCATGTCCCCATAATGTAAGAAAAACAAGTTGACACACAAGTAATCAAACATGGAGCTGTGACGGGTGTACAAACCTGATAATGTTGATTCTGTATCAGGCTGTCAGCGTGGCGTTCCTGCAAAGACAGAACGAGATCATGTTAAACGTTTCGGCTTCATCGACTCGTGACCGCCTCTTCCTCCTCTCCTCATCCTCTCATTCAGACGCACAAACAAACACACACGCTGAAACATCCACAGTTTAAAACGGCGAGAAAGGATTAGGAGCACCAAACTAGAACAAAAGCTGCCTTTGGCTGACACTTTTACAGCCTGGATCCTCCATACTGGAGAGGAGCCGAGTAATGAACTCCAGTTAATAATTTTTCTCCACTCAAAATGGATACATGACATTTTGGAGAGAGAAGTTCTGCTCCTCATTTACATTTCAGGCCTTTAGCTGATGCTTTCATCCAGAATCACAACCATCTAAGTGACACATGAGCAAAAAATGTGAGTTCCTTCCCTTTAAAGCGCTCTTCTCACCTCATCAAATGATGGAACCGACCGAATCAAGTGTACTGAGAGCAGTTCAGGTTATTTTTAGAGAGCTACAGCATCAAACCAGACCTATATAATTCAGTGTTTTCACTCTGCGACTGATGCTGCAGACTTTGGCAGAGCGTTCCTGCAGCTTTTTGGGACTAAATGCTTTAAAAAGGAAGAAAAATAAGAGAAACAGACACCATATGGCCTTTGGAAATTTATTTTAAGCCACCATCAGAGAGTGATGTCCTGCTCTGTTAATAGAAAATGTTTGGACTCATGAGGGACTGTTATGCAGGACTTTCAGATGTTGTTTCAAAGTGGTTTGAAGTAAATGTTTGTTTGTCGTTTTTGCTGATTGTAAGACGAACTCAAGTGACTGAAAGGTCTTAAAGGTAGGATTTAGCGGCATCTAGTAGTGAGGTTGCAGATCACAACCAACTGAATATCCGTCGCCTCAGACGTCCCTTTCCAGAGCCAGTGTTTGGTTTGTCTGTAGAAACATGGCAGTGCAACATGGCGGACTCCAGATGGATGAAAACATGCATTTGAAGATCCTCTAAACCCTCCACACTGGACCTTTAACGCCACCCGTCATGCTCCAAACGCTGACTTTGAGCCGGATGGTCTTTAGCGATATAATAATTCACTCGTTAGTCATGTGAAAACATGCTCAGGTTCGGTCTCTGAGGTTTACGTTTGCACTGCTGCCACTTGGACGGGAAAACGTTTTACCTCAGCTCGTCTCCACGCAGCATGTGGCGCCGAGGTGTTACAACTGATGAGAAATATTCTAAAGATCAGCCTCACACCAATTTATATTTTTGTCTTCATTTCCCTCCTAAACACAAGTGTGTGTGTGTGGATACAAATGCATTTACCAAATCACAAATGAGCCGATGTTACTGAAGTTACTGCTCTCCTACACTGTGGACGATGCCTCTCCTCAGTTGAAGGCCGGCCAGCAAGATGGATGAAATGACAAACTGAGGTTTCTGAGTTCTGCTCAAGAGGTTTTAAAGGTGTTTTAAGATGCTTCTTAATAATCAAGATTTGGTTTTCTGAGGTCAGAGTTGTTGCTCGAGGACGCTTCATCAGCTCAGTCTCTCTCTTCGTGCTCTTGTGCTTAACGTCATTCGTCAAGTCCAGTTACTTAACAGGTGCTGCGACAGGTGGAGCCAAACAGGGACTAATTATGTTTGACATATGCAGGAGTTTGTCTTATTTTGTAAAAAAGAAAAACAATCAGATGAAGCAGCTAAGATGAAAATCTGATTAAAGAACATTTGCAGTTCAGCTTTTAAGTGGAGGCCAGTTTAAAAAAATACAGTTTCTCCTCTGAACTGTACTGTTCGAGTATAAAGTACCTACAGTACTTGAGTAAATGTACTTAGTTACTTTCCACCGCTGGTCTGCTGTATTTCAGTGTGTCTGCGTCAGATGTCCTGTAGCAGCAGCCTCCTCATCATCCATTCACACATCATCATCCTCACGTCTTCTTCTGTTGTTTCGTGCCGTGTTCAGCGTTTCACCTCTCCGTCTCCGCTTCCCTTTCATCGTTTCACACTCGTCTCACTTCATCCACGCTTCTAATTTGTCTTTCACTCACTTTCCCTGCTGTCTGCTAACACACACGCACACAAACACACACGCACGCACACACAAACCTGCATTTATCCTCCACTCATCTTCCTCTAACAATCTAACTCCCCCCTCCTCAATCATTGCCTTCCATCTCATGCTGTTCTGCTTACACCGTCAACACACACACACACGCACGCACGCACGCACGCACGCACACACACACACACACACACACACACACACACACACACACACACACACACACACACACACACACACCGGCTCTCTGCCTTGATCAGATCTCTGCAGTGTGGCTCTTGTGAACCTATGTGGGCTGGTGGGCTTATATAACTCAGCTGACTTCAGCTGAGGTGAACATGGCAGCTGCATTCTGTGTGTGTGTGTGCGTGTGTGCATGTGTGTGTGCATGTGTGTGTGTGTGTGTGTGTGTGTGTGTGTGTGTGTGTGTGTGTGTGAGAAACAGCCTCATCATTCTGCACTGCTTGCTCACAGTCTCTCTCCAGATGACTGGGCCGTTAACTGTGTTTACCAGGACGCGTTCTTCCGCCGATGTTCCTGCTGTTCTTGCAGACGCAGCTGAGGTCCGTCACCGTGTTTCCATGCTGCGGATCCACCTCATCCTGAGCACGTCGGCTGATGAGTCCTTCTGCTCTGATTGATTGTGCCCTCTGAATTTCTTCATTTTTCACGCCGCTTTATGCTTCTGCTCCGCTACGCTTCTTTAAAAGCCACAGTTGCCACGACAGATGTTGTTTTTATTTCGCCCCGTCTTCTGTCTCCTTCTCACTTCGCACCACGTATTTCAGAGGAAATCTTACGAACTCTCCAGACTCGCCTTTCTCCACCTGTCCACCAGATGCCCCGACTCCCACATCCACCTGCTCAGCTGTTTCCACCAGCCCCTTTCCCAGCCTGTCCTCACCCAAAGCAACAGCCATGTAGGTCGTCTGTGCAAGTACGACCGAAATCTACATTTATTGTTGGGCTCCAACCTCTGCTGGCTGTGGTCATTATGATGGGAAAAAGGAGGAGGTCAGGTGACGTAGTACAAGAAGCAAGAAAGTCTATATATGGAGGAAGGTGGGATGGATGGATGGGCCGAACAAACCCAGGACCCACCCAGGAAACTGCGTTTGGTACGCTTTGGTACTCTCAAACATCGACCGATTCAGTTGTTTAGATATGAGGACGTGTTGGTCCTCATCTGGTCCAAACTTCTGGACCGCTGGCCGGGCCAGCCTAACCTCGGTCCTCTCAAAAGAGGTGGTCTCAGTCCAGATCAAACTGAACCATGGTTTGTTACTACTGTGAAAACAGTTTTTTTGGATGGTTCAGACCAATTACAGGAACTTCTGGCAGAAGAGGTCCTTTGGATGAATTATTATTATAGTGGAAATGAATCTGTTCTGTGACTGAACTGAACTTGAGCTCAAAGTGACCTTTGATGACCAAAATTTAATGTGTTCATTCTGTCAATATTTGAAGAAATTCCCCTCGAGTCATTCCTGACAGACGGACGGACGGACGGACGGACGGACGGACGGACGGACGGACGGACGGACGGACGGACGGCCGGACGGACGGCCCACACACAGTACCTCCGGCCACGGCTGATGCAGGTGCAGAGGCATAAAAAGCAAACCTCTGTTTGAACTTTCAGGTGTGGAAAAACCCATTGCTGCTTTGTGCCTTTGCTTTCCAGCCTCTGAACTCTGTAACTCGCTCCAAACATGCAGATTCATTTACTTGTGCAACCTCTTCCTGCAAGCTCCTGTTTAATCATTTCACCAGTAAAGCTGTTCCAGTCTGCCAGTTTGTCTGCATTTAAATCCTTTTCTTGCTGCCTCCTACTCACCTGCCTGACAACAGTTACTGTTCATATTTCAGTCTTATGTAGAAAACACAGTGTGGCCAAGTATGATGCATTGTCAGATTAAACCACTGAACAGTATATAAAGCTCCACAAGGTTCATTTAGAGGCTCTGGAGCTGTTAATTGCACAATCTTCCTCAACAGATGGAGTTGCTCAGTGGCCAAACTGGTGCGTTCATGGTCAAGAATTTCAGTCTCTTTTGGCAAAGCAAGCCAAAGTTTCTGGTCGAGTAAACTAAGTGACAGCGCTGACAGGACTCAAGTGACGTTGAGGTTCAGCACCCCGCTTTGTTCTTCCAAATCCTTCGGGTTAAACATCTTGGTTTGTTTACAATCTGTGTCATAATCTGAGTTTCTCCAGTTCCTGTTGGACTCAGACTGACAAACATAAATTATTCTTGAGGAGACGAAACACTCTGTCGACTCGTGTATCTGCTTTAAACTTACAGGTCACAGCAACCAGAGCTCGGTTTGCATGTAAAGCCTGTGAATCCTCCAGTGACTTGTTAACATGAACATCAGCATATGGCCTTTTAGCCCGGTTGCAGCTTGTTTGCATGAGTGTTCAGTGACAGGCATATGGCCACGCCAGCATATTAGGCCACGCATGAATAAATAAACATTTGCACGTTTCCACCCCTCTGAAATCCCAGTTTGTGCCGAGACACTCGCAGGTTGACTGACTGTCCTGTAACTGCAGTGCTCGCTGGGCTGATTCGGACATCTGCGTCCCGTCTTGTCACAATCAATTGAATTCAAGCTCAACTTTTGTCGCAGTTCTTCATGTACGGATGAATGAAATGTCATTTCTCTCTTGGCTGAAGCGCAGAGAGCGTAACGTGAGTGACACAAACAATAAATGCAAAGAAACAACAGGACAGCCTGTCCCTGAGACGCCCGCCGGACAGGAAAAGTGGAAGTTCAGCTGGACGAAGCCAGATTTGAAGAAGCTACAATCACATAAATGCTGTCCACACACGAGCTTGAACTGACGATATAATAGCAAAATAATTCAATAAAACAGCAGAGATGGTGAAACTGTCTCCTCGCGCTCTTCACGTACCGTGAACTCTCGGAGGTTTTCGCATTTGTGCGTGTCCTCCCCGGGCGGCTGGCCTCTCCTGCACAGCTTGTTGTGGAGCCACATGAGCAGGTACCAGATGGACTTGGGGCTGGGGATGATGTTGAACGGAGGCGGCAGCGTGCCGCCCTCGTCGAAGTAGCTCATCCACAGCTTGGTGCGGGCGAACTTCCACTCGATGTCGGCGTGGTCCTGCAGGACAAAAAGAAGACGGCTCGTTGGAGGGACGAGGTCACGTAACTGTCTGAGAGGTGTAGTTTGGTGAAGCCGTTAAAGAGACTGAACACACGAAATCCTGAGATATCCTGATGTTGAACAAAGCACAACAATGTTCTTCTCTGAGGTTTGTAAACAAATATTTTACTGCAAAATTGGTAAAACTGACAGATTTTGTGACACGCCTATAAATAAAGTAAGTGCATCATGAAGAGGAGACGATACACCTGAACTCACCTGTTTTCACAGTGTATAATGTGACAGTGGGCAGTGGATAAACTGCATGTCTGAAGTCAGTTTAACTTAATGAAAGTTTAGTATCGACAATAATTTGCATTTAGTAAAATAAGGTAACGTAGAGTAAACGCCCACACAAACACTCAAAGCGCTCTGGTCTACTTTCTTCTTATTGTTTGTGTGGTTTGTAGGCAGCTCTCTCCGTCACTCATCCATTCATGTTCCATCAGTGCGACGACAGACTCGTGTTAAATCGACCACGCTGCTGCTCCGTTTCTCCGTTTAACAGAAATAATGTTTTCATGCTGGAATTGATTCCAGTCCTTTCTTGTTTGCTGATCGCCTTTAAGTTAAGTTACTCAGTGTTTTTTCACTGGAGAAGCTGTAAATGTTTGAGACGTTCACTGGATAACTAAAAATGATCGGCTGTCTTTGGACTGATGAATCACTGCAGCGCTATCGGATGACTTACGGCGATGAGCTGGTAGGAGTTGTTCATCATGGCGATGAGCATGTTGAGCAGAACCACCAGCGAGATGACGTTGTACGTCCCGAACATGGTCGCCCCGATGAACTCGGTGAACTCGTGCCGGGCCTTCACGTTGGTGACGTACAGGTTTAACAGCCCGAAAATGGACCAGAAGAGAGACTGAAGAGTCTCAAATAACCTGCGGACAGAGAGGAGAGGCGACTTTGATTGGACAGGATTCTGCAAAGGAGCTTCAAAGGACTTAAAGTGGCACAGAAAATATCTTTTCCTTCGTTTAACTCCGACTTTTATTAAACAAATCCTCGTAGAGCTGCTCAGACTGATGTTAAGATCTTCAGAAACAACCATGTTTCTTCATCTTTCTCCTCTTCATGAGCAAAACACAAACACAACAAATTCATGTTGACCAGGCTGACGTGAGCTTATTTCCACGTCCTTCAAACCAAACACAAGAAGCATTAAACGTCTTTCTCTGTAAGAGCAGAACCTCTCTTTGAGCGGAGGATGACAGGTCGCCTAAACTGCAAATGAGCTACTTGCTAATAAACTGAGTTTATTCTTCTTCATAACAATAAACGTTGAGTATAAAACAAGCACTGCTGACGCTGCCGAGGAGTCAAACGACATGAGACGCATGCAAGTGCTTCAAAACTATACAGTAAAATCCATTTGTATCTGGAGTTTTTCTAAACCAGTCATGATCTGGTGACAGTTCGGTCTGCAAACGAGAGAACATGAAAAAGGGAGGTTTTCAAATTTTGAGGGCAAGTAGGCAAGAAGACAGAAGAAGACAGGCCTTTATTTATTGATCATACGTCTGGATGTGTTATTCAAGAGTGAGAAAATAAAATACAGGTGGGAAGTGAATGATATACAGCAAGAAAGTGTGCAGCACTCATCAGCAGCTGATCTGCTGACAAGGCAAATCATTCATCCAGTCACAAAGTAGCCTACAAGCTAACGCAGCGCCACGCCAGAACAAACTGACACCATATTTCTTAGACAAAAGAATAACTTAATGTATCACATCCGCTGAATTTTCAAAAGGGAACAAATAATTAAGAATTTGTCGTAGACGTCGTTTCACAAAGTCGATAAAGTTTCCCCAAACCCGGCAGCTCACAAAACGGTGTGATTTTTTAAGGGAGTCTGGGGCTGATTCGCTGAACCCTCGCATGGACAACAGTTTGTGCAGCTGATCTTTGTTTCTCCTCCTCCCTCCCCCACCGCCGCCCCACCCCTCAGTTCGCCTCCTCGTCTGCGATCAGTCTCCTGCTTGTGCGACACTCGCAGTTACAGCGGAGGTTATTGAATTTTTGATGAAGCAACAATTGGCAGAGGCCGACGTCGCAACACGAGAGGTTTCGTCTGCGGGTGTTATTTATATTCCTGCTGCATGAAATATTCAACGCTCACACACACTTATTGTCACTGCAGCGCGTGGCAGGAGTGTGTGCTGCTAAAGGTGTGTGGCCTGTATCAATCAGTGTAACGAGCGTGTGTGTGTGCACAGTGATAGTGTGTGTGCATGGAGGTGAAGTGTGTGTTCAGAGGGCGAGAGACAGAGGCGAGGGTGGAAATGAAGAGAGAGAGAGAATTTAATCAGTGATGAATGAAGCAGCCGAGCGTGATATTGTGTCGGAGTTATGAAACGAGGAAGAGGAAGAGGAGGAGGAGGAGGAGAGAGAGCTTTAAAACAAGTGAAGACAAATAAATCACTCTCTCTCTCTTTCTATCCTTCCTCATCAAGCACAGTTTAATTCATCTCTGTGTCCATTATCTCTCCTTCTTCACCTCCTCCTCTTCTCCTCTCTCTCA